>NW_028157650.1:245000-277500 GCF_964263955.1 Coregonus lavaretus
GTTGGTTGCATTTGCAGTTTTGTTTTGGGTTATGTTTTGCCCGATAGTAACTGAATGGTGGATGATGACTGGAGTAATTTTCTGTCTAAGTGAGTAGATAACATGTTTCTAAACACTACTAAATTAATCCTGATGATGCAATGATTAAGAAAAATCATGAATGAATCATGAATAATAATGAGTGAGAAAGTTAGAGGCTACAACAAAACATGCTAACCTCTCACCATTACCAATAACAGAGGGGGTATGATCCTTGTTCCTCTGTAACTTTCTCATTCATCATCATTCACGATTCATTCATGATTATTCATAATCATGGTAGCGTCCACATGAATGTAGAAGTGTTCAGAAACATCTTATATTCTTACTGACAATACAAGTGAAGTGACTCCAAAATGACAGGACATTATTCACCATTCAGTTTCTATTAGGAAAAACATCATCCAAAACACAACCAAGACAAACTGCAAATGTATTCAACAAGTTTGTAGAATCAAAAGCTTGATGTAATCACTGCAGGTAAGGAATATGGGACCAAATACTAAACTTCTGACTAAATGAATTTGTCCAAATAATTACGACTTCTTCAAATGGGAGAACTAGACACATAAAACGCTTTCGTATGTAAACGGAAAAACAGAAATGTATGAAAAACCTAAAATAAAAGGTGACATTCTGTACTGTTGCCTAATATGAAACATTATATCTCAAATACAAAATGCTGGAGCATAGCACCAAATATAAAACTGTAAGCTTCACTATCCAAACACATATGGTGTGGACTATGTGTGCCTGGTAAACACATGTGGATCTGGTGAACAGTTATCAGTTGTTGACCAACTACAGGAATACTGACCTCAGAGTCTCCAGTTTACAGTGGGGATTTCCCAGTCCAGCAGAGAGCAGCTTCACTCCTGAATCCTTCAGGTCATTGTTACTCAGATCCAGCTCTCTCAGGTGTGAGGGGTTTGACCTCAGAGCTGAGATCAGAGAAGCACAGCCTTCCTCTGTGACTAGACAGCGTGACAGCCTGCAAAGAGTCAAATCATATTAAAACCAAACTGCTATTCTTTGGTGGTGAAAATAGTGGCAGTATATGTTTTCTACATTTTCAGATATATCAGTGTCCTGAAACCTGACATATCTATTCATAAATGAATGTATCATTATTAGAAATGACAAATTATCAAAGAATTGCAAAAATGCATTGCAAAAATGCATATGACAAATATTTGAGTAGACTGACCAGAGCAGTTTAAAAATCAGTATCAGTCAAAAGACAGACAGTGAGGTATCATTATTAGAAATGACAAATTATCAACGTTTTGCTTGTAGAGAGACAAATATAAAAGTACAAATACAGTGGTGTGAAAAAGTGTTTGCCCCCTTCCTGATGTGTTATTTGTTTGCATGTTTGTCACACTTAAATGTTTCAGATCATCAAACAAATTTAAATATTAGTCAAAGATAAAATGCAGTTTTGAAATGAAGGTTGTTATTATTAAGGGAAAACAAAATCCAAACCTACATGGCCCTGTGTGAAAAAGTGTTTGCCCCCCCTGTTATAACACAACTCAACTGTGGTTTATCACACCTGAGTTCAATTCCTCTAGCCACACCCAGGCCTGATTACTGCCACACCTGTTCTCAATCAAGGAATCACTTAAATAGGACCTGCCTGACAAAGTTAAGTAGACCAAAAGATCCTCAAAAGCTAGACATCATGCCGAGATCCAAAGAAATTCAGGAACAAATGAGAAAGAAAGTAATTGAGATCCATCAGTCTGGAAAAGGTTATAAAGCCATTTCTAAAGCTTTGGGACTCCAGCGAACCACAGTGAGAGCCATTATCCACAAATGGCGAAAACATGGAACAGTGGTGAACCTTTCCAGGAGTGACCAGCCGACCAAAATGACCCCAAGAGCGTAGCGACGACTCATCCAAGAGATCACAAAAGACCCCACAACAACATACAAAGAGCTGCAGGCCTCACTTACTCAGTTAAAGTCAGTGTTCATGACTCCACCATAAGAAAGAGACTGGGCAAAAATGGCCTGCATGGCAGAGTTCCAAGAGGAAAACCACTGCTGAGCAAAAAAAACATTAAGGCTCGCCTCGTTTTTGCCAGAAAACATCTTGATGATCCCCAAGACCTTTGGGAAAATACTCTGTGGACTGACGAGACAAAAGTTGAACTTTTTGGAAGGTGTGTGTCCCATTACATCTGGCATAAAAGTAACACCGCATTTCAGAAAAAGAACATCATACCAACAGTAAAATATGGTGGTGGTAGTGTGATGGTCTGGGCCTGTTTTGCTGCTTCAGGACCTGGAAGACTTGCTGTGATAAATGGAACCATGAATTCTGCTGTCTACCAAAAAATCCTGAAGGTGAATGTCCGGCCATCTGTTTGTGACCTCAAGCTGAAGCAAACTTGGATTCTGCAGCAGGACAATGATCCAAAACACACCAGCAAGTTCACCTCTGAATGGCTGAAGGAAAACAAAATGAAGACTTTGGAGTGCCCTAGTCAAAGTCCTGACCTGAATCCTATTGAGATGCTGTGACATGACCTTAAAAAGGCAGTTCATGCTCGAAAACCCTCCAATGTGGCTGAATTACAACAATTCTGCAAAGATGAGTGGGCCAAAATTCCTCCAGAGCGCTGTAAAAACTTCATTGGAATTCAAATGTTTGATTGCAGTTGTTGCTGCTAAGGGTGGCCCAACCAGATATTAGGTTGTAGGGGGCAATCACTTTTTCACACAGGGCCATGTGGGTTTGGATTTTGTTTTCCCTTAATAATAACAACCTTCATTTCAAAACTGCATTTTGTGTTTACTTGTGTTATCTTTGACTAATATTTAAATTTGTTTGATGATCTGAAACATTTAAGTGTGACAAACATGCAAACAAATAAGAAATCAGAAAGGGGGCAAACACTTTTTCACACCACTGTAAAACTGAAAGCTTCACTGTCCAAACACATATGTTGTGGACTATGTGTGCCTGGTAAACACATGTGGATCTGGTGAACAGTTATCACTTGTTGACCAACTACAGGAATACTGACCTCAGAGTCTCCAGTTTACAGTGGGGATTCCCCAGTCCAGCAGAGAGCAGCATCACTCCTGAATCCTTCAGGTCATTGTTACTCAGATCCAGCTCTCTCAGGTGTGAGGGGTTTGACTTCAGAGCTGAGACCAGAGAAGCACAGCCTTTCTCTGTGACTAGACAGCCTGACAGCCTGACAAAGAGATCATCATGATATCACAAACACACTGTTAATTTAACACCAGTAGTGTAGAAGGACAATGGCAGATGCATTTGGTTTATTCTCTTAAACAACATATAGATTCATCTTCCGTCTCCTAGAATTGCATGGTCATATTGTTATACTAATATGAACATCAATGCATTGATTCAGTACGTTTTTCAATGTAATATGATATATTATATACATATTATAATACATATATTTCTCTGAACATTTCTTCCTGATGATTAGTACTTAAATGTCATGTTATGTACTCACAGAGCAGCTCTGGAGGCTTTGACCACTGGCAGCAGCCTCAGAAGACCTTCCTCTGATCTGGAGTATTTCTTCAGGTCAAACACATCAAGCTCATTTTCAGAAGTCAGCAACACAAAGACCAGAGCTGACCACTGTGCAGGTGACAGTTCTTCTTCTGAGAGACTTCCTGATCTCAGGTAGCGTTGGATCTCCTCCACTAGAGAATGGTCATTCAGTTCATTCAGACAGTGAAACAGATTGATACACCTCTCTGGAGAGGGATTCTCCCTGATCTTCTCCTTGATGTACTTGACTGTTTCTTCATGGCTCTGTGAGCTGCTTCTTGTCTTTGTCAGTAGACCTCGTAAGTGCTTCTGATTGGACTCCAGTGAGAGGCCCAGAAGGAAGCGGAGGAAAAGGTCCAGGTTTCCTGTCTCACTTTGTAAGGCTTTAACCACAGCACTCTTGTAGACAGTAACTTTACGCTTGTGTCTGATTCTCACAGAAAAGTTCCTGGACGTTGATTGAGGTTTGGCCATTAGATTCTCATTGTTGTTGATGAATGAGAGGAACACATATACAGCAGCCAGAAACTCCTGAATGCTCAGATGCACGAAGCAGTACACCTTGTCCTGGTACAGCCCACATTCCTCTTTAAAGATCTGTGTGCACAATCCTGAGTACACTGAGGCTTCATTGACATCAATGCCAGCCTCTTTCAGGTCTTCTTCATAGAAAATCAGATTGCCATTCACAAGCTGTTGAAAAGCCAGTTTTCCCAGTGACAGAATGCTCTCTTTATTCCAGTGTGGATCTGTCTCTTCTTTCCCAAGATATTTTTCATTCTTCTGTTTGGTATGAAACTCCACAAGGTGTATGAACATCTCAGTCAGGGTCTTGGGCATATCTTCTCTCTTATGTTTCAGCATGTGTTCAAGGACTATTGCAGAAATCCAACAGAAGACTGGAATGTGGCACATGATGTGGAGGCTCCTTGATGTCTTTATGTGTGAGATGATTCTGCTGGCCAGATCCTCATCACTGAATCTCTTCCTGAAGTACTCCTCCTTCTGTGGGTCATTGAACCCTCGTACCTCTGTCACCTGGTCAACACACCCTGAAGGGATCTGATTGGCTGCTGCAGGTCGGGTAGTTATCCAGAGGAGAGCAGAGGGAAGCAGATTTCCCTTGATGAGATTTGTCAGCAGAACATCCACTGAGGTTGACTTTGTGACGTCACAACAGATCTTGTTCTTCTGGAAGTCTAGGGGCAGTCGGCACTCATCCAGACCATCAAAGATGAACAGAACTTTGTACTTGTCGTAGTTGGAGATTCTTGATTGTTTGGTTTCCTGTGAGAAGTGATTGAGAAGTTCAATCAAAGTGTGTTTTTCACCTTTCATCAAATTCAGCTCCCGAAAAGGGAATGAAAATACAAATTGGACATCCTGATTTGCTTTTCCTTCAGCCCAGTCCAGAATGAACTTCTGCACAGAGACTGTTTTTCCAATGCCAGCGACTCCCTTTGTCAGCACAGTTCTGATAAGTTTGTCTTGTCCAGTTAAGGGTTTGAAGATGTCGTTACATTTGATTGCAGTCTCTGGTCTTGCTTGTTTCCTGGTTGTTGTCTCAATCTGTCTCAGCTCATGTTCATTATTGACCTCTTTTGTTCCACCCTCTGTGATGTAGAGCTCTGTGTAGATCTTATTGAGAAGTGTTGGGTTTCCTTGTTTAGCGATCCCCTCAAAAACACATTGAAACTTCTTCTTTAGATTAGATTTGAGTTCACGTTGGCAAATCACAGCAAGCTCATCTGAATGAAGAACTAACACAGAGGATATTAATATTACATCAGTTTTAATGCCTACAGTATTGTAAGACTGTGTCATAAAGTTTTAAATTAAAAGTGTACATTTTTAATGCATTCCACACTGGAGTGACTGATTCTATCACTATTATTATTTGGCATTATTAAAGTTGCCTATATTTCTCTTTCTGTCTAAATTAATCACCACTCTCTCTCTCTCTCTCTCTCTCTCTCTCTCTCTCTCTCTCTCTCTCTCTCTCTCTCTCTCTCTCTCTCTCTCTCTCTCTCTCTCTCTCTCTCTCTCTCTCTCTCTCTCCCTCTCTCTCTCTCTCTCTCCTCTGTCTCTCCTCTTCTCTCTGTCTAAATTAATCAACACAACACACCCCTGCTGCTACTTGATGAGGTCACTAGGTGTTGTGTTAAGGCTGCTACAATATCATTGAGTTACACAGCTACTTTAGCTGTACTTTAGCTACAGCTTTTAAATGTTCTAAAACAGCATTCAACATGAGGCAGACAGCTCTTACTTTTCTCCAGTGTGTCAGCAAGCTCCTTCTGGTTCATTTTCCTCAGGACGTGCAGTGTGATCTTCAGAGCCCCCTCTCTGGCACTGCTCTCCTGCTTCTCATCTTCAGCATCCACCACTTCCTTATCCTGCTTCTGACTCTCAAAGCCTTCTGGGAGTTCTGGACTAAGAATCCTCTTGAACATCTTCAGCTCGTTCTTCACAAATGTCATAATATTCTCTTCAAGCAACTGAAATAAATCAAGTAAATAAGTTAAGCAAGAGACTAAATGCTTTCTCATTGACACATTAATGAATGATTGACAGATCAACTTAACTTGAGGTAAACAAAAACAAATCTACATAACAGGTCCACATACACTGAATATGGAGGCCAGGTCTGTTTGATGACTCTGGGAAGACTGACCACTGAGAATCTCTGACTCTGATCTCTCCTGTTGGTTTCTGTGGACAAAACATCAGATTAGATCTCCTCCTCACACACACACACACACACACACACACACACACACACACACACACACACACACACACACACACACACACACACACACACACACACACACACACACACACACTTACACACACAAACACACACAGGGAGGGAATGTAGTGTTGGTTTGATTTTGTTTTAGGACTATGAAAATGGAAAAAAGGTTTAGTCTATGGATTATGAAAACAACAAAAATAAATGGGAAAATGGGAGAGGAGAAATGACTAGAGACAGTGTTGTTTAACTCACTGACCATGACCCATGAGTTCTTCTTACCTTTGTTCAGTAGAAAAGTCTCCCTCTCTAAAGTGTATAGGACGACCCATAGACCAGTCACTCTTCATGGACACACAGCTGGGTACAGGGGAGGCTGGTCTCTCCTGTTTGATTGGGCTTCAACACAACAGAGAAAAACATTACGTCTCTCATCTACTCTGAGCTCAGATGGGGAAACATTAGAAGAGTTTCATTCCAAAACGCTATATATCCATTTTCAGAAATGTTGGTAAATTAGATTTTATTGTTTAAAGAAATTATGAAAGAGATTGGTGTGTTTTTTCAGTAGCTAATCATTGTATGCGCTTGTTCAACGACAGACATGTATTTGTTTAAAATCTATCACTTGATGGTTTCATTTCAGAGAGACAAATAATGATGTTTTTTTGCAAAATGTTCTATATCTGCCTCACTCTCAGAGAAATAAGTAGTACTGCTAGGTTTTACACAGTAATAATATATCTGCCTCACTCTCAGAGAAATAAGTAGTACTGCTAGGTTTTACACAGTAATAATATATCTGCCTCACTCTCAGAGAAATAAGTAGTACTGCTAGGTTTTACACAGTAATAATATATCTGCCTCACTCTCAGAGAAATAAGTAGTACTGCTAGGTTTTACACAGTAATAATATATCTGCCTCACTCTCAGAGAAATAACTAGTACTGCTAGGTTTTACACAGTCAAATGTGGCAGACCGGCTCGATTCGGTCTTATGTAGCAAAATTTGAAATTGTGTATTTTACATTTGATAAAAGTAGAGACTCAGTTAGAAAAAGGTAAATCATACACTACAGTTGAGGAACAATGGGAAAGTTATTCTGCTTTGAAAGATGATAAACTTGTAACCTCACTTTTGAGAAAATGGCCTTTGAATGTTTTGGTTCACCTACTGGAGAGCTCTTCTTTATCTACAGTGGTATTACTTTGGCAGATAATGTCACCCATCTAAATAAATAGTGTATATATATATACAGTGGGGAGAACAAGTATTTGATACACTGCCGATTTTGCAGGTTTTCCTACTTACAAAGCATGTAGAGGTCTGTAATTTTTATCATAGGTACACTTCAACTGTGAGAGACGGAATCTAAAACAAAAATCCAGAAAATCACATTGTATGATTTTTAAGTAATTAATTTGCATTTTATTGCATGACATAAGTAGCCGTAACCTTGTTAATAATCAGTTACCTGAGGTAAACCTACAGGGTTAACGCTCACCAAGTAGCAGTAACCTTGTTAATAATAAGAATAGCGAGTGAAAAGGATCTGGCTACACTCATACTGTCACTGACCATTACGCAAAAAAAGCTAATTGAACAATAAACTTCGGTGTCTCAACACTGTATCGAACTCCGTCGTTATTCCCCAACATCACCTCAGCCCACTCTGCGCGTAACTGGACAATATGCTTGGCGCCAAACCGTACGTGGATACGGACAGTTCTGTACGGGGAGGCGGACAGTTTCAGAACGGGGACATGAGCACTGCCACACAATAAACTAAAAGCAGTCTTTAAAGTCGGGTACATTAGTAATATTCATTTTTTATTATGTCAATCAAAATAAAATCGTTTTTTAAAACAAGATTTTGAGATCTGGGCACGTATTCAAAAAGCGTCTCAGAGTAGAAAAATTGGTCCTCTCTCTCCCCAGACAGACTAATTTAATACTGGGTCATTACAATATTTTGAGATCTGGGCCCATATCCAAAAAGCGTCTCAGAGTAGAAAATGTAGCGTATAAGTGCTGAGAATAAAGCCGTTTTAGTCCTACTCTTATGGGTATAAATTAAAGCTATGCATGAAGCCTCTTTATTCATAAGTGTCCCACCTAGTTGGCAGATATTTAGGACACCTCATGAGCTGTCCTAACCAGTTAAGAGGTACCAGCAGGTGTCTTGATAATAGAAACATGCAGCGTGTCAGTGGTTTCTGTGCCACATGTAATTGCTTTGGAGCAGTGGTGACCTGTCATTCAGGGCAGAGCCCCACCTGTTTAGCAGATGCTCTTACCCAGAGCTTTTACAGTAAGTGCATTCATCTTAAGATAGCTAGGTGAGACAACCAGATAATACAGTCAAATATACAGGATACGAACATTCAATTTCAGCTAAACAATGGATATATAGCGTTTTGCAATAAAAATAATAATAATGATATACATCTAAAATCTATTAATTAAACATCTGAGAAAAGTAATATTGAAGGTTAAGCAACCATAAGCAACCATTTCTGATTAAATAACACGTGAAAAATTATGGAAATAGCATTTAGGAAATAAACTCTTAATAATTCTTAAACAAAATTGTCATCTCACCTCTTAGCTTTGGTGTCATGTTCCCCAGAGAGACTCATTTTAGAGGCAGGGCCCCCCTCCTCTTTCTCCCCAGAGAGACTCATTTTAGACCACTGACCCCTAAACAGAAATCCAACATGTTGGTTGTAGTTAACACAGTAATTCTTGAATGTGAATTGTTATCATTTATTAATTATCTCTTACAAAACATTTACTAACAGACATATCGAAACAGTCAGGTGATTTAATGCAATCACATGAACATGTAGTTGTGACATCTCTTCTCCATGGCCATGTCACACACTTAATTGTTTTCATTAAAAGTCGACCATTTACTATCTTTGAATCTGTTATTTTCTAAACGTATCTGAGAATGTAGACAGAAGGGCTAAAACAGGCTTGATTGATCTGGGGGGGATCAGTGATCTATACAGAAAGGTTTTTTGCAACAATTAAGAGATTTTATATTATTTAAAGTAGGCTAGGTTATAATGTAAAACAGTTTTTTTGTTGTTGTGTAAAGCAGATCAAGGTCTATACCTCAGCAAGTGGCGACCCGTCATTCAGGGCAGGTGGCCTTTCCTGTTTTGCATGTTATTGTGGCATTAATACATGTCACATATCAGTTTGCTAACAATTTAAAAAATATATACACTACCGGTCAAAAGTTTTAGAACACATACTCATTCAAGGGTTCGTCTTTATTTTTACTATTTTCTACATTGTAGAATAATAGTGAAGACATCAAAACTATGAAATAACACATATAGAATCATTTAGTAACCAAAAAAGTGTTAAAGAAATCAAAATATATTTTATATTTGAGATTCTTCAAATAGCCACCCTTTGCCTTGATGACAGCTTTGCACACTCTTGGCATTCTCTCAACCAGCGACCCGTCATTCAGGGCAGGTGGCCTTTCCTGTTTTGCATGTTATTTTGGCATTAATACGTGTCACATATCAGTTTGCAAAAAAAATTTAATAAATAAATATATATATATCATTGAGTTAATAAAGCCGCAAAAAAACATGGTCTCTTTTTTGTTTTCTTGAGTAAGGCAGCTCCAAAATGCAGGTATTTCAGCCTAGCTCAGTGCTTTCTGTGGTGGTGGGGCAAGCCAGCGGAAAATACAGAGCGCTGCGCCGTGATTGGCTCACTGTTCTGTCACTCATTGGGATACTACGTCACTACCAAGTCTAAGGGTAGAGCTAGAAAAGTCAAGCCCCTTGGGTGCTGCCATAGAGTTACATTAGAAGTGCCCATCCAAGAAGTTCATTGGCCACAGATAAAATGACATCAAATCACATTATATCTACAGTAGCTTTGATTGGACTGATCATGTCAACATCAAAAATCTTAGCCAGCAGTCATCATCATGAATCAAGTCGACAATCTACAGGCAAATCCTTTTTATTCCTTGTCATATGAAGATAAATAATGAAGAGAAATGATAGGACAGCTGTCGGGACTCTGCTGTCGGGACTCTGCTGTCGGGACTCTGCTGTCGGGACTCTGCTGTTGGGACTCTGCTGTTGGGACTCTGCTGTCGGGACTCTGCTGTTGGGACTCTGCTGTCGGGACTCTGCTGTCGGGACTCTGCTGTTGGGACTCTGCTGTTGGGACTCTGCTTTATGTAGGCCCTAACAGATTGTGGGCACCGTTTGTCACCGTTATAGTGCAATGAATGTATTGTTTAGTGTTGTGTTGTGGAGTGGCTTTGCTGGCATGCATCCCCCTTTATTTATGTTTTGCCCCACCATGATTGACATGCTAAAATCACCACTGACCTCAGCTATAGCCTAGATGACCAGCCTAAACCTGTTCAGATCAGTTCCCATAACGTTATAACAGTAACAGTAGCAGGAGCCTAGTCCTGATACAGATGGAGGTCTATACCTCAGCTATAGCCTACATATCCTAGATGACCAGCCTAAACCTGTTCAGATCAGTTCCCATAACGTTATAGACCTAACAGTAGCAGGACAGAGCTTGTAGCCTAGGCATGGTATTTTACACACCATTTCAAACGGAGACTATCAGGTTTGTCAGCATGATAAGTGATCATAGCTCAAACCTACTCTGACCATTGAATGTCTGACGTCGACCTAACCTTATAATAGTTTGTAGTTTAGCCTAGACCTACGAGAGTCTGCCCGTCTTTCCTACATATCAACACATTCATCCGACTTCTAATGTTACCGAGAAATATGTGCCACAGTTTCAACAGCCATTGTGTAACTGCGTAGGCTACACACTTACTTTCACGTTCATATGAGGAAATCACATAACTTCTTACAGTCGCTGGTGCAGCCGCCTGTTCTCTTGCAGATGAAGTAGCTTTTATAGGCGACTCATTCAACCAGCCTAAACAACAGTAAATAAAAGATGTCAAATGGTCAAAAGTCAATCCTGATATAGCCATGTACATCAAAGAGAGGTGTATTGCTACAGATGTAGGATCTTAATTTTAGCCAGTTTGCTACAGCAGGAAAATAATCCTGCAGCAACAGGACATTTAAATTATTATGGGAATGGCCGGCAGGGATGTAGCTCAGTTGGTAGAGCATGGCATTTGCAACGCCAGAGTTGTGGGTTCGATTCCAGTATAAAAAATTAAAATGTATGCGCTCGCAATGTAAGTCGCTTTGGATAAGAGCGTCTGCTAAATGACTAAAATGTAAAAAATCACCATGTAGAATTATGTGTACAGATGTAGGATCTTAATTTGATCACCCCCCACTGCAGAATAACTTTCCCTCAACGCAGTAAATTTAAAACTTGTAGTGTATTTGAGGTTTTAAAAGGCTTCTGAAGTTTGTAATTTCCACTTAGAAATGGCAGACTTGAGTTTCCCTTACTAAAAATGTATCAACCGCTACGAAAATGTCCATTAATTATAATTCACATTTCCTGTTGCTGCAGGAACATTTTCCTGCTGTAGCAAACTGGCTCAAATTAAGATCCTACATATGTACATGCAAATGTACTTGGCGAATAAAGGTGATTCTGATTCTGCAAAGGTTGAGTCTCTAGATTCCCTTGCTGCTCTGGGGAAATAATGAAATGGAAATCATGGGCGATTTAAACCGGGACTGGTTATCCTCAAACTTTGAGACCATGTCATTTGTTATATTTCACTCTATTGATAAAGGTAGCTAGAAGGCTGAACCCAGAAGACAACTTTAAATCAACACCTACTGATATTATCCTAAAATCCTTTCACTCATATTGTTGTGTCTCTTTGTTCAACGGACGTCGGGTAGCCTGTGATATTAATATTGTAGCAAACAGCGGGGCAGGGCAGTGAACCCAGGTCGCTGGCCAAAACTAGGTTAACCCTATTGCTGCGATTGGAATTGTAACCTGTCTCACACTGCCCCCTATAAAAGCAAGTCCTGTGCTTCGACTACTCAGACCCCTCACACATCCGGGCCGTGCAATCTGATGGCCTCACAGACACCATACTACTTCTGACACCAATGTAGCAAACAGCGGGGCAGGGAAGTGAACCCAGGTTGCACTTGTAAAAAGGCAAACAACCTACGCATCGCGCCACTGGCGCCAATTGGGTTACTTGGTTGGAATTGCATCATAGTACATGGGAATAATGATGCATTTTATTTAGTAAAGTGGTTTCTTGCATCAAACACAACAACATTTTCAGTCACCTCCTCCTTGTGTGAAGGACAAGTAGATAAACAGGTTAATGTCAAGCTCTGCATGTTTTTTGGAATGTCTCATGGAATGTAGGCTTACATTGAACACCACACATTGGCTGCTACTGTAGGCTGAATGATAGAACAGCTATTTCCATGTTAAATGTTATTGGAGGCCTTTTTTATATTATGATCAAATAGCCTACTTGGTCTCTGTTAAAACTGTAACTTAAAGTGGGTACAGCCTCAGTGTTCACAGTAAACTCACGCCGGAAGATGCACAGATCGCTACACTATAGTAGAACTATGATACAATTACATTTATCATACGAAATGTGAAATGTAGAACTATGACGAATGAATATTGATGTATTGAATTCACAGGAGGTTGGTGGCACCTTAATTGGGGAGGACGGGCTTGTGGTAATGGCTGGAGCGGAAAAGGTGGAATGGTATCATTAATATGAGCCGTCCTCCCCTCAGCAACCTCCACTGATTGAATGTGACTTGCCCACGTCCAGTTAGCGCCATTTTGTATGATTAAACTGTCAAGTCATTATATATTTTCCGTTCTGAGAGCACCTTCCTGATGACTGGCACTCTGTACATTCCTATGGATGAGGCCTGAGCTGGAATGTGAAGATAACTGAAGCTAGCTAACTTTAGAAAACCAGTATATCTAGCTAGCATCATAGTCCACCACTCAGGCTAAGTTCAGTTTACAGCATCAGGCAGACATCAACAGCCGAGTTGTAGGCTACTACCTGGGTCGTATTCATTAGTTTACACAGCAGCCAACAGTTTTGCAACAATGCATGAACAGTTTACTCCAAACGCTGTACAACGTGACCTAAACGGTTTCTGTTGCCAAACGTTTTGCTACGGTGGGCACTAATGAACACACACAACCTGTTTTGAGGAAGTGTAAGTTGTTGTTAGTCTTTCCACAGTATTTATTTGTCTCTCTTTCACACAACATACCTTCCTGAGTGAAAAGCGTTAACAGTAGATTAGAAAGAGTAAATTTTTGTTTGTTGCTTGTTGTGTTTTAAGCCTGTTTTGAGAAGACAAGTCTATAGACCTATGATAAAGTACACTCTTAGAAAAAAGAGTTCCAAAAGGGTCCTCTGGCTGTCCCCACAGGAGAACGCTTTTGGGTTCCAGGTAAAACTCTTCTGGCTTCCATGTAGAACCCTCTGTGGAAAGGGTTCTTCATGGAACCCAAAAGGGTTCTACCTAGGACCAAAAAGGGTTCTACAAAGGGTTCTCCTATGGGGACAGCCAATGAAACCTTTTAGATTCTAGATAGTGTAGGAGCGATCACCCTGGGGCACACAGATGGAAACAGAACGAATTCACCCCACGCATCTAATTTATATCCAAAACATTTTAAGGAGAGTAGGCCTATTATAACACAGTCCACAAAACATATCATCAACTATATGAATACACATAACAATATCATCAACTATATTAATACACATAACAATATCATCAACTATATGAATACACATAACAATATCATCAACTATATTAATACACATAACAATATCATCAACTATATTATTACACATAACAATATCATCAACTATATTAATACACATAACAATATCATCAACTATATTAATATCATAACAATATCATCAACTATATGAATACACATAACAATATCATCAACTATATGAATACACATAACAATATCATCAACTATATGAATACACATAACAATATCATCAACTATATTAATACACATAACAATATCATCAACTATATTAATATTATTATAACAATATCATCAACTATATTAATACACATAACAATATCATCAACTATATTATTACACATAACAATATCATCAACTATAATAATACACATAACAATATCATCAACTATATTAATACACATAACAATATCATCAACTATATTAATATCATAACAATCGTCATCTTACCTTTTATATGTCTCTCAATAGAAGTAGAGTCTGGAATGATCATTCGGTGGTGGAAAGTTCCTTTAGTTTGTTCTGCTCATTTCCATATCAGGTTCTACCTGTTCTCTCTCCCACTCCCTGTCTCTTTATAGCTCTTACAATGTGCCTTGGCATACATTCTACAAGTGTCTGGAACTCCAAATGTAGTTCTGATTTAGTGTTCCAAATGAAAACAATTTGATTAAACAGGTTAATATGGTTAAAATACATTAAGACTGAATAATGCTGTGATTGTTTTTATTATTTTGTATTGAAATGTTTGACTTTATTTTCCCTATGTCCTTTCAATATAGGAACAATTTGTGAAATGACAGCCTTCTGTAAATATGGACAAAAGTCTATGGATTCATTTGATGGTATGTGTCTTGCACCATTATGTAAAATGACAGGTTGAGAAACACTGCATCTTCCTAGGTGCATATGTGAGAAGGAACGCAAACTGTCTCCCTATGTGTGCCATCCCTAAACATCAAGTGTTTGTGGTTCATTAAAATGTTTATTGTCAAGGTTGAAAAAAAGAAAACTCTATTGGAGGGATGTGACATCATTCTTCCACAAGAAATTCCATAATTTGGTGTTTTGTTGATGGTTGTCTTCAATTGGGTTGAGACCTGGTGACTGAGACGGCCATGGCATATTGTGAAACATCAGCAAGTTCAGCAGTTTTCATCACTGAAGCTCCTGCCAAACGTGCCCCAACAATCACCAATCGTTAAGCTCTTCCCGAGCAGGGTCGCAGTCTCTCTTCGTTGCAGCTCCTCTCTCCCCAGGGGTAGCAGCTCCTCTCTCCCCAGGGGTAACAGCTCCTCTCTCCCCAGGGGTATCAGCTCCTCTCTCCCCAGGGGTAGCAGCTCCTCTCTCCCCAGGGGTAGCAGCTCCTCTCTCCCCAGGGGTAACAGCTCCTCTCTCCCCAGGGGTTGCAGCTCCTCTCTCCCCAGGGGTAGCAGTTCCTCTCTCCCCAGGGGTAGCAGCTACTCTCTCCCCAGGGGTAGCAGCTCCTCTCTCCCCATGGGTAACAGCTCCTCTCTCCCCAGGGGTATCAGCTCCTCTCTCCCCAGGGGTAACAGCTCCTCTCTCCCCTAGGATTTGGAAACATCGGTGGCTTAGCCCATAGCAGTAGGGGGGTCCGGGAAGGAATTTCAACAGCTAAATCCATTAATACATCACCAGTGTATTGCCAAAAACCACTCAGGAACTTCAAACATAGACTCTGACCTTTCCAATGAGCCAAACTGATTAAAGAATCCCACAGTACCTAAACACACACACACACACTCTCTCTCTCTCTCTCTCTCTCTCTCTCTCTCTCTCTCTCTCTCTCTCTCTCTCTCTCTCTCTCTCTCTCTCTCTCTCTCTCTCTCTCTCTCTCTCTCTCTCTCTCTCTCTCTCTCTCTCTCTCTCTCTCTCTCTCTCTCTCTCTCTCTCTCTCTCTCTCTCTCTCTCTCTCTCTCTCTCTCTGCAGTAATTACAATCCCTATATCAGCAATCTGTCTCTGTGTCTTGTCTGGTGTTTCTCTCCATCATATCCTATTCTTCTGTTGCTGTCTCTATGTCTTGTCTGGTGTCTCTCTCCATCACCAGAAATATTGGTGAGGGTTAGGCCTACTCCAATACAACATTGAAAACATGAAAACACGACTACATAACACCATTAAATACAGTTGGAATATAGTTACAACACTCAAACTGTTTCCATCAAACAGAAAAACAACAAGAAAGCTGGATAAACACATTTAGATTTCTACATACTGCACTTTGCTTCTGCATGACCCATATAGCTGTTTAAGGTCATACAAAGGCAGAGTGCAGTATCAGCATTTAAGGGGTCATAGGTCAGATCAGTGGTCATGGTTGATATGATTGGACAAAAAACCCAACTTTAAAGTCATTTTTCTCAGATTCACTGTTTGCGTAGACTGCTCTTTGCCTTTGTAGGGCAGTAGTTCAGGAGGCTTCCCTTGCCCTTAGTCTGCCTCCTGTCCCTCCTATCGCCATGGAGACACCTTCCTGAAAACAATGACTCCATACTTCATGTCCTTAAAGATTAGAATGTTCCAATGTGGTTGGCCAAAAAGATGACAAGATAGATCACACATTCATCATTCAGGGTTACTATCAAACAGAAATGTCACATTTCTGGTTTGTCCATACCTTGTTTCCTGCTTGTAGCAGTGTGCGTTTACAGGAATCGTTCTCTCTAACTATAAGTCACATGATTTCATGAGAATATTTTTCTGCAGTAAGAGGGTAATGCAAGTGAAGGTGTCCTTGGATCAACGTCAACAAGAGTTATAACCAGCATTGTTAAATTAACTGTTGGAATTGCAAAAAATATATATGTTTTTATTGTCAGATACACCGGATAGGTGCAGTGAAATGTGTCGTGTTACAGGGTCATCCATAGTAGTACAGCACCCATGAAGCAAGTTAGTGTTAAGTGCCTTGCTTAAGGGCACATCAACAGATTTTCACATTGACGGCTCGGGTATTCGAACCAGCGACCTTTCAGTTACTGGCCCAACATTCTAATCACTAGGCAATGTGACCATACCATACCAGGTCACGCCCTAAAAGAAGACAATGTTTAAGTGTTCAAATGTAGTCCATGAAGAGGTATTAGGATTATGTGCACAGCTATTCTGCCGTACAATTGCAAACTGCTGCTACACATTTGGTCAAAGATGAGTTCAGACCTAAATCAGGCTTCGTAGTATCTGTCATATCTTGTGACAAAGTGTCCTGGTTCAATTATCTTCCGTTTCAGAGAAAATGGAGGGTCAAATTTGATGAAACTACAAAATCCCAGTAAAAACCAAGGAAACAACAGTAAGTGAGGTTACTGCCAGCTGGCTTTGTTCCACCATGTTCTACTGCAGTTACTACGGTTTTCCTTGGTATTCTATCAGGCTCTGAGTTCAGGCCATCCCGACCATGACACTCACCCTCACACACTCCATGAGACAGCCAGTGATCCAGTTATCGCCAGAATAAACTCGGCACAATCACGCGGAAACACTATGGTTTAAGTCGCATTGAAATGCAAATACCCAGATAATGGTAAGAAAGATAGCAAACAAAATATTGAAACGCTCGCTAACATAAAGAAAAGGACAGCATTGATAGTAATACAAAGTCACATAAGTATAAACTTTCTCCGTGATGAAATAGTTCTTACCTTATGGATAAAAACAGCTTGAGGGTTGCTACAATACAACATTCCAAACATGAAAACACAACTACACAACACCATTAAAAACCACAAGAAAGCTGGATAAACACATTTAGATTTTTTAGATACTGCACTTTGCTTTTGCATGACCGATACAGCTGTTTAAGGTCATACAACGGCAGAGTGCAGTATCAGCATTTAAGGGGTCATAGGTCAGATCAGTGGTCATAATAAGATGATACATCAGTGCATTTACACTTATCTACCTACGACATATTTGGCTGAACAGCAAAAACAACTTTAAAGTCCTTTTTTGTCTTCAGTTGGACTGTTTTCTAGTTGATGCTCTTTGCCTTTGTAGGGCAGTTTATTCAAGCGGTCAACGGACAACAACTCTTAATGCAATCACGGGGAAAACACTTTTGAAAGCAGTTTTGACCTTTGTTAAAAAAAGAGGGGGATCCAAGCTTTCCATTGATAACACGTTTATTTCTATACTCCTACAATCGCGCTAATGCATTGTTTTAAAAATGCAGTTACAACTGGAGTGTCAAGCATGGTTTAGGATCATTCACAACAGAGCTCTTAAAGGGGCAACAGCATCTTAAAACCGGAGTATCAAGCATGGTTTAGGATCATTTGCAACAGAGCTCTTAAAGGGGCAACGGCATCTTAAAACCGGAGTATCAAGCATGGTTTAGGCACATTCACAACAGAGCTCTTAAAGGGGCAATGGCATCTTAAAACCGGAGTATCAAGCATGGTTTATGAACATTTTGCAACAGAGCTCTTAAAGGGGCAACGGCATCTTAAAAGGGCAACTTTGTAATAGAAACCCCCCCAACAACATACAGGCTATATGGTTCAATATGTTAAAATCATTTACCATCTGATAATAGACCATGCATACAGGCTATATGGTTCAATATGTTAAAATCATTTAACATCTGATAATAGACCATGAATATAGGATATATGGTTCAATATGTTAAAATCATTTACCATCTGATAATAGACCATGCATATAGGATATATGGTTCAATATGTTAAAATCATTTACCATCTGATAATAGACCATGCATACAGGATATATGGTTCAATATGTTAAAATCATTTAACATCTGATAATAGACCATGCATACAGGATATATGGTTCAATATGTTAAAATCATTTAACATCTGATAATAGACCATGAATACAGGATATATGGTTCAATATGTTAAAATCATTTACCATCTGATAATAGACCATGCATATAGGATATATGGTTCAATATGTTAACATCATTTACCATCTGATAATAGACTATGCATACAGGCTATATGGTTCAATATGTTAAAATATTTTACCATCTGATAATAGACCATGAATACAGGATATATGGTCCAATATGTTAAAATAATTTAACATCTGATAATAGACCATGCATACAGGCTATATGGTTCAATATGTTAAAATCATTTAACATCATCTTGACCAATATCTTATTGGGCTCATTCATGGAGGTGGAAATGATATTTTAGATGGTGTCAGCGTCATTGTATTTTCATTCATTCTGGAGTAGAACGGCCTTTTTCTTGTCACCAGAACTGAGCATCTTAGAACTGAGCTTCTCAATAAGTTTCCCCAGGAGCACCCTAGGAACCCTGAGCAAGGGGACTGGAATTGGTCAAATTTGCTGTTAATACATTTACAGAAATGATCCTCTTTTCCTAAAAGCACGACGGTCATGAATTATTTACGTGAAAGGGGAGATTAATTTAGCACAAGACAATCAATCTGAGATTGACGTAAGGATATTTTTTTTTTGCTTTAACACCTGAGATTTGGCTGTTCTATGAGTATGAATGGTCTGAGGCAGGCGTTAGATTACAAGCGTTTTCAAGTGTAACGTTAATAACGATGGTTTGGGGGAACTGCTCAGAGATTTAACGATGCTCCTACAAAGGTTCTAACGATGAACTTAGCCTTAAGATGCTTTTGGGAAACCGGATCCTGGATGAGACCATCTGCTAAATGACTAAAATGTCAAATGTATGGTTTTAAACACAAATATCATATTACTGTATTTTTGAAAAAAAAAAATTAAGTATTGATTTCACAAATATTATATTTGTACAGTTCTTTATTAAAAATGTAGTTATTTTTTACATTTGACTGTGTAAAACCTAGCAGTACTACTTATTTCTCTGAGAGTGAGGCAGACATGTATTTGATTATTTGTCTCTCTGAAATGAAAGCATCCAATTATAGATTTTAAACAAATACATGTCTGTCATTGAACAATAAAGGCTAATTTACCAAAACTTCTGAAAAGTGATATATAGCTTTTTTGAATGAAACTCTTCTCATGTTTCCCCATCTGAGCTCAGAGTAGATGAGAGACTGAGGGGCGGTTTCCCAGACAGAGTTTAATTGAAGTCAGGACCAGGTAAATTCTACTGAAGTATCTCCACAATATCCCCACACGTCTTATTACCTGTTCTGTCTGTGTCATGTATACTCCCTCTCCGGCGTTCGAGGTCGCCAGTCTGCTCATTATTATGCACACCTGTCACCATCGTTACGCCCCCTGCGACCAATCAGACTGTCAGGTTTTGGCCATGACTGTTCGGGTTTTGGTCACTAGATGTCCCCATTGCACCTTTTTTGTACCTTTTGTTTTTCTTGCTCTAATTATTGTTTGCACCTGTAGGTCATTCCCTTGTTAGTATTTAAACCCTGTGTGTTCCTCAGTTCCTTGCTCAGTGTTTGTAAGTTAGCACCCAGCCCCAGCCCCAGCCCAAGCCTTGTTTTATATAGATATTTCTCTGGTGGGATTTTCCAGAGGTTCTCTGGTTTAGTTCTTGTGTTTTGTTTGAGTAGTCTTTTGAGGTTTGTTTTTCCCTGCTGTTTTTTACCACTTTGTGGAGTTTCTTTTGTTTTTTGGAGGTTTTTCTCTTTGTGCCTCTTGGCTTTATTTTTGGACATTGTGGATTTAGTTTCTTTGCCTGAAGATTTTGTTCTTTAATTAAACCACCATCTCTAGTACTGCTGTGTCTGCCTCATCTTCTGGGTTCTGACAATTATTAGTGACTGTTTCTCGCACCGGGTCGTGATAGAAACACTGAGCCATTATTATGAACCCAGAGGCAGCCAGTACCCAGGATCTTTTTTCCATGCTGTCCCACCATGAGGGGACTGTCCAACGCCACGAAGCTGCTCTGGTTCAGCAAGAGGCCTTAATGGCTAGACATTCTCAACTTCTGTCAGAGATGCTGACTTCCATAAAGCAGATTTCGGATCGACTTTCCCCGGCAACCGCTTCTGCTCCAGTTCATCCGATTCAAGGGCCCCTGGCAGTTAATCCCCTGGCTGAACCTCGTTTGCCGCCTCCCCAACGGTTCTCAGGGGACCCGAGTGTTTGTAAGGGGTTTTTCACCCAATGTTCTCTCTCCTTTGAGCTGCAACCATCGTCGTTTCCCACCGACCGGTCCAAGATAGCATATATCATCACCCTGCTGTCGGAAAAGGCCCTAGCCTGGGCTACTGCTGTGTGGGATGCCCAAAGTCCCTGCTGTGCCAGCTACTCTACCTTTGCTGAAGAATTCAAGCGAGTGTTTCAAGGTCCTACCAACGGCTCTGACTCAGCCAAACAGCTCCTGACTCTCCGCCAAGGTCGGCGCAGCGTGACGGACTATGCCATCCAGTTCCGCACTGTGGCAGCAGCAAGTGGCTGGAACGACGAGGCGCTCACAGTGTGTTTTTTGAAGGGTCTTTCTGACACCATCCAAGATGAACTGGCCACTCGGGAACCACCGGACAACCTCGAGTCCCTTATCAAGTTGGCTTCACGCATAGACCAGCGTCTGAGAGAGAGAGAACAAAACCATAGACCGCTCACCCTAGCTCCTATCGGTTCCAGCTCAGAGTCTCCACCTTTATCCTCGCTGGCTCCACCAGAACCCATGCAGGTTGGACGCATCTCCCAGGCTGAGAGAGACCGCCGGATGAGGGAGCGATGCTGTCTATATTGCGGCAAACCGGGCCATTTCCGCTCCACGTGTCCCGGGCTCCAGGGAAACGCACTCTCCCGTGCAGGCCTGGGAGGACTGTAACGGGAAACATAACCTCCTCCCATCCATCCAACTCCCGCCTGCTCATTCCTGTTACCCTTTCCTGGGACGACCACGAGTTTTCTCTTCAAGCCTTGGTAGACTCTGGAGCCGCAGGTAACTTCATGGATGGGATCTGGGCGAAGGAGAATGGCGTTCCTTCTGAACCTCTAAGTGACCCCATAAGGGTGACTACGTTGGATAGAAGTCCTTTGGGATCTGGACTTGTCACTCGTGCCACTACCCCCTTACGACTTTCAGTTTCCCAACACCAGGAAGTGATGAACTTTCATCTGATCTCCTGTTCCGAGTTTCCTCTCGTCCTTGGTTATCCCTGGCTTCACAGCCATAACCCTCACATCGACTGGTCTGTGGGCACTATCAAGCAGTGGGGTCCTTTTCGCCTGCACTTACCCAGATCCCTTAAGATCAATCCAACATTTCACATTTCTTTATTAAAACCTATTGTTTTTTCTCCCCTTATCCCGGCAGGCAGACCTCCCCCTCCGCCCCGTGTCATCGGTGGCCAGTCGGCTTATACCGTCCACCGGATACTGGATTCCCGCCGGGTGCAGCGGTCCTGGCAGTATCTGGTGGACTGGGAAGGCTACGGTCCCGAGGAGCGCTCCTGGGTTCCTGCCAAGGACATACTGGACCCTGACCTCATTCGTCAGTTCAGGGCCCTCCACCCTGAGAAGGCTGGTAGGAACGTCAGGAGCCGTTCCTAGGAGGGGGATTCTGTCAGGTTTTGGCCATGACTGTTCGGGTTTTGGTCACTAGATGTCCCCATTGCACCTTTTTTGTACCTTTTGTTTTTCTTGCTCTAATTATTGTTTGCACCTGTAGGTCATTCCCTTGTTAGTATTTAAACCCTGTGTGTTCCTCAGTTCCTTGCTCAGTGTTTGTAAGTTAGCACCCAGCCCCAGCCCAAGCCTTGTTTTATATAGATATTTCTCTGGTGGGATTTTCCAGAGGTTCTCTGGTTTAGCTCTTGTGTTTTGTTTGAGTAGTCTTTTGAGGTTTGTTTTTCCCTGCTGTTTTTTACCACTTTGTGGAGTTTCTTTAGTTTTTTGGAGGTTTTTCTCTTTGTGCCTCTTGGCTTTATTTTTGGACATTGTGGATTTAGTTTCTTTGCCTGAAGATTTTGTTCTTTAATTAAACCACCATCTCTAGTACTGCTGTGTCTGCCTCATCTTCTGGGTTCTGACAATTATTAGTGACTGTTTCTCGCACCGGGTCGTGACACAGACTCACCTGGACTCCATCCCCTTCCTGATTACCTCCCCTATATCAGTCACTCCCTTTGGTTCCTTCCCCAGGCGTTATTGATTCTGTTTCAGTGCTTCATGTCTGTACGCTACTCCTGTTTCTTGTTTTGTTCTATGTATTATTACATTCACTTCCTGTACTTGCTTCCTGACTCCCAGCGTTCACGTTGCAGTCTGGCTGTAGCAGGCTGCCTAGTAAATTAAATGTCTTTGGCCCCATTACACTAAAACATGGAGGCACAATGTTGTCCTCATCCATGTCATTTACAAGAACAAAATATTCTAACTGTTCTGTATATGAGCTCCACTGCTCAATACTTTCATCAAACTGTCCAATGTTTCCAACATTTCCAATAATTTTTCGTATCTCAATAAGCTCCTGATTGTCACTCACTTCAATATTGTCCTCAACCACAGCAATATTTTCCTCAGTCACGTGATCTTCATTCACTTCACTCACTGACGTTTCCTCCTAAGTTCGCTCATTTAGCAGTTTTAATTAAAAGGTTTTGTCTTCGCAGTTTAATAAATGTCTTTCCTGTAATCAATGTATATTCCATCTTTTTAATCAAGTTGTTTTCCCGCTCCGAAGTCCGTCTCCAGTCCTGTTAACTCTCTTTCTTAGCTAGCTCGACTATGCACTTGCCTCTGCTAGCAATACACTGTGCTAACATTAGCCTATTCTGGACCACAGAAAATAACAGTTTTAAACAGTTGTAAAAACCCACTTCTTCCAGACAGAATAGTTCCTGTAGATTCAGACTTACTCATCGCCAATCTTTTGTTATGTCTCGTGGGTTTCATAACCACGTCTGTATAACAATTCAATAATGATGAGACGGGAGACAGGAATCAGTTCAACCATTTATCTGGAACGTGATCATCTCAACACATACAAACCCCCATGATGCTCTGCAGCACAACCCCAATATACAACAAATACATAAATACGTAAATGGACACTAAACAGAACTCATAGAGGAATTTAAATGTTCAGTTGTAGAAAGCAGGGCCATGGGATAGGGTCAGAAAGGTCAGTATGTTTGATAACTGGTTACAGAGGTGACATAACAAGCATAAGGTCCATTATAACACATTGATGCAGAGGTGGGAGCTAAAAGCAGACATGGACAGTGAGACGGTGTGAGGAGGTCAGGGGTGAAACACTAGATCAGGACAGGTAGAAATGGCAGGGCTGGAAATAGACACAGAGACACATTCTGATCATGGCTCAGACCTGACCTGAGACACCCAAACAGAAGATGCCATAGCAAAGTCCTGTCCAGTAGGCTATATGGGATTTCCTTTCATCAAAATCCAACACATGGAAATGTGTCCAGTGTGTGTGTGTGTCCAGTGTGTGTGTGTGTGTGTCCAGCGTGTGTGTGTCCAGTGTGTGTGTGTGTGTCCAGTGTGTGTGAGTGTGTGTGTCCAGTGTGTGTGTTTGTGTCCAGTGTGTGTGTGTGTGTGTGTGTGTGTGTGTCCAGTGTGTGTGTCCTGTGTGAGTGTGTGTCAGGTGTGTGTGTGTCCAGTGTGTATGTGTGTGTGTCGTTTGTGTGTGTGTCCAGTGTGTATGTGTGTGGGTCCAGTGTGAGTGTGTGTGTGTCCAGTGTGTGCGTCCAGTGTGTGTGTATGTTTCTGTGTGTCCAGTGTGTGTGAGTGTGTGTGTCCAGTGTGTGTGTGTCCAGTGTGTGTGTCCAGTGTGTGTGTGTGTGTGTCCAGTGTGTGTGAGTGTGTGTGTGTGTAAGTGTGTATGTGTGTGTGTCCAGTGTGTGTGTGTGTCCTGTGTGTGTGTCTTGTGTGTGTGTGTGTGTGTCAGGTGTGTGTGTGTCCAGTGTGTGTGTGTGTGTCCAGTGTGTGTGTGTGTCCAGTGTGTGTCCTGTGTGTGTGTGTGTGTCAGGTGTGTGTGTCCAGTGTGTATGTGTGTGTGTCGTGCGTGTGTGTGTCCAGTGTGTATGTGTATGGGTCCAGTGTGAGTGTGTGTGTGTGTGTGTCCAGTGTGTGTGTGTCCAGCGTATGTGTGTGTGTCCAGTGTGTGTGTCCAGTGTGTGTGTGTGTTTGTGTGTGTCCAGTGTGTATGAGTGTGTTTGTCCAGTGTGTGTGCGTGTGTGTGTGTCCAGTGTGTGTGTGTTCAGTGTGTGTGTGTGTCCTCTGTGTGTGTCCTGTGTGTGTGTGTGTCAGGTGTGTGTGTGTGTCCAGTGTGTGTGTGTCCTGTGTGTGTGTGTCCTGTGTGTGTGTGTGTGTGCCAGGTGTGTGTGTGTGTGTGTGTCCAGTGTGTGTGAGTGTGTGTGTCCAGTGTGTGCGTGTGTGTGTGTCCAGTGTGTGTGTGTGTCCTGTGTGTTTGTGTGTGTCAGGTGTGTGTGTGTCCAGTGTGTATGTGTGTGTCCTGTGTGTGTGTTTCCAGTGTGTATGTGTGTGTGTCCAGTGTGTATGAGTGTGTGTCCTGTGTGTGTGTGTGTGTGTTTGTTCAGTTTGTGTGTGTGTGTGTGTGTATGTTTGTGTGTGTGTGTGTGTGTGTCCAGTGTGTGTGTCCAGTGTGTAAGTGTGTGTGTGTGTGTCCAGTGTGTGTGTGTGTGAATCTAGTGTGTGTGTGTGTGTGTGTGTGTGTGTCTAGTGTGTGTGTGTGTGTGTGTGTCCAGTGTGTGTGTGTGTCCAGTGTGTGTGTGTGTCCAGTGTGTGTGTGTTTGTCCAGTGTGTGTGTGTTGCCTCTGTGTGTGTCCTGTATGTGTGTGTGTGTGTGTTAGGTGTGTGTGTGTCCAGTGTGTATGTGTGTGTCCTGTGTGTGTGTTTCCAGTGTGTATGTGTGTGTGTCCAGTGTGTGTGTGTGTGTGTCCAGTGTGTGTGTGTCCTCTGTGTGTGTGTGTGTGTGTCCAGTGTGTGTGTGTTCAGTGTGTGTGTTTGTGTGTGCCCAGTGTGTGTGTGTGTGTCCACAGTGTGTGTGTGTCCATTGTGTGTGTGTGTCCAGTGTGTGGGTGTGATTGTCCAGTGTGTGTCCAGTGTGTGTGTGTGTGATCAGTGTGTGTGTGTCCTGTGTGTGTGTGTGTGTGTTTTTCCAGTGTGTGTTTGTCCGGTGTGTGTGTGTTCAGTGTGTTTGTTCAGTGTGTGTGTACGTGTGTGTGTGTGTGTACAGTGTTTGTATCAAGTGTGTTTGTGTGACCAGTGTGTGTCAGTGTGTGTGTCCAGTGTGTGTGTGTGTGTGTGTGTGTGTGTGTGTCCAGTTTTTGTCTGTGTCCAGTGTGTGTGTGTGTCCAGTGTGTGTGTCCAGTGTGTGTGTGTGTGTCCACAGTGTGTGTGTGTCCATTGTGTGTGTGTGTCCAGTGTGTGGGTGTGATTGTCCAGTGTGTGTCCAGTGTGTGTGTGTGTGATCAGTGTGTGTGTGTCCTGTGTGTGTGTGTGTGTGTTTTTCCAGTGTGTGTTTGTCCGGTGTGTGTGTGTTCAGTGTGTTTGTTCAGTGTGTGTGTATGTGTGTGTGTGTGTGTACAGTGTTTGTATCAAGTGTGTTTGTGTGTCCAGTGTGTGTCAGTGTGTGTGTCCAGTGTGTGTGTGTGTCCAGTGTGTGTGTGTCCAGTGTGTGTGTGTGTCCAGTGTATGTATGTGTGTGTGTGTGTCCAGTGTTACCATGGTTATTATTTACAGGGACACTGAGGAGTCAACATCAACCACAAACCCTGGATAGAGGGGCTCAGTGAATGTGGAGTGGAATGTGTTCAGGTGGGTCAGTGTGTCAGAGGAGACTCTGTAGAAGGACAGAATGCCGGCTGGCCAGTCCAGATACACTCCTACTCTGTGGGGGCTGGAGGAGGGGACGTCTATGGTAGTGGACTTATTATTGTGCCTGGCAGAGTAACTGTTGTCAGAGCAGAGCAGACTCCAGGACTTGTCATTACATCCAATCCCACAGTCACCACCCACTCCTCTCCTGCTGATTCCTTTATATGTCACTCCTATATCAGCCCCTCTCCCACTCCACTCTACCTCCCAGTAACAGCGTCCAGTCAGACCCTCTCTACACAGCACCTGTTCCCAGCCCTCAAATCTCTCTGGGTGATCAGGATACGGCTGCTCCTCTCTCCTACATGTCACCTTTCTGTTCTCCTCAGACAGAGAGAGGAATCTGTTTACTGTGTTTGGGTCCAGTGTGAGATCACAGACATCTGATGGATGAAACCAGACACAATATTACAAATCATCATCATTCACATTAGAATGTTAACTCACTTTTCACTAATTCATTTAATTTCGATGTTTCTAGGTATCAAAAGGAGAAGTTAAGGTAACTTGAGACTTGTTCAATGATCATATGTTATACTGTATGGTAATATAAAATACACTTATTCCCATTAATTACACACACACACACACACACACACACACCTGTATGCATGCATGAACACAAACACACATTTCTAATGTAACAGGAACACGCCACACACACAGACACACATATTGTCAAAGCAACTCTTTGTAAACTTTGGTGTCCCTGATTTGTGATTCTGTAGAACTACAGCTGATATTTAATATGACCAAGTAAGTAATGATGGTGGTCTTTGACTTTGACTTCACTTGAATTAAGACTTATTCTTAGTCATATTCTTCACAGCAGTCAACACTCACATTTTCTAAGTCCAGGTTTAATTGTGTTCTCTCCGCCATGTTCCACACTGTAGCGGTAAGCAGAAGAACAGACAGTCATTGAGGGATACACCTGAACTCACACACACACACACACACACACACACACACACTGGACACACACACACACTGGACACACACACACACACACTGGACACACACACACACTGGACACACACACACAATGGACACACACACACATTGGACACACACACACACTGGACACACACACTGGACTAACACACACTGGACACACACACACTGGACACACACACACACACTGGACACACAAACACACACACACACTGGACACACACACACACACACATGACACACACACACACACACATACACACACTAGACACACACACACACTGAACACACACACACTCTGTACACACGCAAACACATACACACACTGGACACACACAAACACACACACACACACAAACACACACACACACACACACACAATGGACACACTGGACAAACACACACACTGAACACCGTCACACTGGACATACACACACACACACACACTGGACACACACACACACTGTACAAATACACACACACACACACTGAACACACACTCTGGACACACACATACACTAGACACACACACTGGACACACACACACACTGGACACACACACACACCGGACACACACATATACACTGGACACACTCACACACTAGACACAAACACACACACACACACACACACACACACACTGGACACACACACACACTGGACACACACACACATTGGACACACACACACACACACACACACACACACACACACTGGACACACACAAACATACACACACACACACACACACACTGGACACACACACACACACACACTGGACAAACACTCACACTGGACACACACACACACACACACTGGACACACACACACAGTGAACACACACACTGGACAAACACACACACAAACACACACACACACACAAACACACACACACTGGACACACACACACACTAGACACACTCACACTGGACAAACACACACACTGGACACACTCACACTGTACACACACACACACACACACACTGGACACACACACATTGAACACACACACACACACTGGACACACACACACTGGACACACACACACACACTGGACACACACACACTGGACACACACACACACTGAACACACACACACACTGGACACACACACACACACACACTGGACACACACACACTGGACAAACTCACACTGGACAAACTCACACTGGACACACACACACACACCGGACACACACACACACACACACACACACACACACCGGACACACACACACGCACACATACACTGGACACACACACACACACACACACACTGGACACACACAAACACACACACACACACACACACACACACACACACACACTGGACAAACACACACACTGGACACACACACTGGACACACACACACACTGAACACACACACACACACACACACACACACACACACACACACACACACACACACACACACACACACACACACATTGGACACACACACACTGGACACACACACACACACACACTGGACACACACTGGACACACTCTGGACACACACTGGACACACACACACACACTGGACATACACACACACACACACTGGACACACACACACACACATACTGGACACACACACACTGAACACACACACACACTGGACACACACACTGGACACACAAACACACTTGATACACACACACACACTGGACACACACATACACACTGGACACACACACACACTGGACACACACACACACACACTGGTCACACACACACTGGACACATTTCCATGTGTTGGATTTTGATGAAAGGAAATCCCATATAGCCTACTGGACAGGACTTTGCTATGGCATCTTCTGTTTGGGTGTCTCAGGTCAGGTCTGAGCCATGATCAGAATGTGTCTCTGTGTCTATTTCCAGCCCTGCCATTTCTACCTGTCCTGATATAGTTTTTCACCCCTGACCTCCTCACACCGTCTCACTGTCCATGTCTGCTTTTAGCTCCCACCTCTACTTCACTGTGTTATAATGGACCTTATGCTTGTTATGTCACCTCTGTAACCAGTTATCAAACATACTGACCTTTCTGACCCTATCCCATGGCCCTACTTTCTACAACTGAACATTTAAAATCCTCTATTAGTTTTATTTAGTGTCCATTTACTTATCTATGTATTTGTTGTATATTGGGGTTGTGCTGCAGAGCATCATGGGGGTTTGTATGTGTTGAGATGATCACGTTCCAGATAAATGGTTGAACTGATTCCTGTCTCCTGTCTCATCATTATTGAATTGTTATACAGACGTGGTTATGAAACTCACGAGACATAACAAAATATTGGCGATGAGTAAGTCTGAATCTACAGGAACTATTCTGTCTGGAAGAAGTGGGTTTTTACAACAGTTTAAAACTGTTATTTTCTGTGGTCCAGTCTAGGCTAATGTTAGCACAGTGTATTGCTAGCAGAGGCAAGTGCATAGTCCAGCTAGCTAAGAGAGAGTTAGCATCGTCATGGACGGCAGAAAAGGACTGGAGACGGACGTCGGAGCGGGAAAACAACTTGATTAAAAGGGAGGAACATACAGTGATTAAAGGAAAGGACATTTATTCAACTGTGAAGATGAACCTTTTAATTAAATCTGCTAAATGAGCGAACTTAGGAGGAAACGTCAGTGAGTGAAGTGAATGAAGATCATGTGACTGAGGAAAATATTGCTGTGGTTGAGGACAATACTGAAGTGAGTGACAATCAGGAGCTTATTGAGAAATGAACAATTATTGGAATTGTTGGAAACTTTGGACAGTTTGATGAAAGTATTGAGCAGTGGAGCTCATATACGGAACGGTTAGAATATTTTGTTATTGTAAATGACATGGATGAGGACAACATTGTGCCTACATGTTTTAGTGTAATGGGGCCAAAGACATTTAATTTACTAGGCAGCCTGCTACAGCCAGACAGAACAGGTAATAAGACGTATGGGGATATTGTGGAGATACTTAAAGGACATTTTTCACCAGAACCACTAGTTAATGCTGAAAGGTTCAGGTTCCACAGGAGACATCAGGAAGACGGAGAATCAGTAACAATGTTTGCTGCTGCATTAAAGAAACTACCAGAACACTGAGTTTAATGCTGTTCTAAATGACATCATTAGAGACAGACTAGTATGTGGGCTACGGAGTGAAGCTACACAAAAGAGACTGTTGACTGAAAGTTATACTTATATTAACATACATTATAAACATTCATAATTCCATTATGACTTTCCTCATCCTGAAAATAAATACAGATCATTATCTCAATGCATTCTCAATACTATCACTTTAGCAGTGTATATACCTACTATCATCTCCAGATCGTCAGTTTCCTCGTAGCCATCTGTAGCATCGGTTGACCTGATACCTGTTCAATCTCCCCTCTATCCATACCTCCGTTGGTGTAGACTGTGTGATGATGCATGAACCTTCTTCCTTCACTAGTTCTATGATCATGCAGAGTCCTTCTCCATTTATCACCGTCTCTCTGTGGAGTGTATCCTTCTGTCAGCGTACCAATAGTCTCTGCTGCAAAAACACACAGACAAAACAAAACAATGCTCAGCTGAAGCGGTGCCACCTTCCTCCTCTGCGTTAGAAAAGTCCTACAATGGTCCATATAGATCTAGGAATCTCTCTCTCTTACTTGCCCCTCCATCAAGGTAGCCATCAACACCTATTACTAACCTTCCCACTTGGGTGTTGTCCACCTCTGATTTCCTTAATCCTTTACCACCACATCGTCTCCAAGTCGCAGAAAATGTCCAGATTCTCCTGGTTGGTCTGGCAGACAAACCTTCACCTTTTCAAAAGAAAGTCTGCATAACATTGTTAGTTGAGACACAGCATGCTACTTCATCCTGTCTTCTTATCAGTCCTGATAAGCCTTTTATATTAGGAAGTACACATTCTCAGTTTGTTACCTGTATAAAAGACACCTGTCCACAGAAGCAATCAATCAATCAGATTCCAAACTCTCCACCATGGTCAAGACCAAAGAGCTCTCCAAGGATGTCAGGGACAAGATTGTAGACCTACACAAGGCTGGAATGGGCTACAAGACCATCGCCATAGAGAGAGAAGGGGAGGGAACAGCCATAGAGAGAGAAGGGGAGGGAACAGCCATAGAGAGAGAGAAGGGGAGGGAACAGCCATAGAGAGAGAGGGGGAGGGAACAGCCATAGAGAGAGAGAAGGGGAGGGAACAGCCATAGAGAGAGAAGGGGAGGGAACAGCCATAGAGAGAGAAGGGGAGGGAACAGCCATAGAGAGAGAGAAGGGGAGGGAACAGCCATAGAGAGAGAAGGGGAGGGAACAGCCATAGAGAGAGAGAAAGGGAGGGAACAGCCATAGAGAGAGAAGGGGAGGGAACAGCCATAGAGAGAGAAGGGGAGGGAACAGCCATAGAGAGAGAAGGGGAGGGAACAGCCATAGAGAGAGAGAAGGGGAGGGAACAGCCATAGAGAGAGAAGGGGAGGGAACAGCCATAGAGAGAGAGGGGGAGGGAACAGCCATAGAGAGAGAGGGGGAGGGAACAGCCATAGAGAGAGAGGAGGAGGGAACAGCCATAGGGAGAGAGGGGGAGGGAACAGCCATAGAGAGAGAAGGGGAGGGGACAGCCATATATAGAGAGGGGGAGGGAACAGCCATAGAGAGAGAAGGGGAGGGAACAGCCA
>NW_028157650.1:280000-345000 GCF_964263955.1 Coregonus lavaretus
ACGTGAGAATGCTATTCATTGACTACAGCTCAGCGTTCAAAACCATAGTGCCCTCAAAGCTCATCACTAAGCTAAGGACCCTGGGACTAAACACCTCCCTCTGCAACTGGATCCTGGACTTCCTGACGGGCCGCCCCCAGGTGGTAAGGGTAGGTAACAACACATCTGCCACGTAGATCCTCAACACGGGGGCCCCTCAGGGGTGCGTGCTCAGTCCCCTCCTGTACTCCCTGTTCACCCATGACTGCATGGCCAGGCACGACTCCAACACCATCATTAAGTTTGCCGACGACACAACAGTGGTAGGCCTGATCACCGACAATGATGAGACAGCCTATAGGGAGGAGGTCAGAGACCTGGCAGTGTGGTGCCAGGATAACAACCTCTCCCTCAACGTGACCAAGACAAAGGAGATGATTGTGGACTAAAGGAAAAAAAAGAGGACTGAGCACGCCCCCATTGTCATCGACGGGGCTGTAGTGGAGCAGGTTGAGAGCTTCAAGTTCCTTGGTGTCCACATCACCAACGAACTATCATTGTCCAAACACACCAAGACAGTCGTGAAGAGGGCACGACAAAGCCTATTCGAGAGCATCCTGACTGGTTGCATCACCACCTGGTATGGCAACTGCTTGGCCTCCGACCACAAGGCACTACAGAGGGTAATGCGTACGGCCCAGTACATCACTGGGGCCAAGCTTCCTGCCATCCAGGACCTCTATACCAGGCGGTGTCAGAGGAAGGCCCTCAAAATTGTCAAAGACTCCAGCCACCCTAGTCATAGACTGTTCTCTCTGCTACCGCACGGCAAGCGGTACCGGAGTGCCAAGTCTAGGTCCAAAAGGCTTCTCAACAGCTTCTACCCCCAAGCCATAAGACTCCTGAACAGCTAATCATGGCTACCCGGACTATTTGCACTGCCCCCCCACCCCATCCTTTTATGCTGCTGCTACTCTGTTAATTATTCATGCATAGTCACTTAAGCTCTACCCACATGTACATATTACTTCAACCACCTCAACTAGCCGGTGCCCCCGCACATTGACTCTGCACCGGTACCCCCCTGTATATATAGCCTCTCTACTGTTATCTTATTTGACTTCTGCTCTTTTTTTCTCAACACTTTTTTTGTTGTTGTTTTATTTTTACTTTTTTGTTAAAAATAAATGCACTGTTGGTTAAGGGCTGTAAGTAAGCATTTCACTGTAATGTCTGCACCTGTTGTATTCGGCGCATGTGGCCAATAAAATTTTATTTTATTTTATTTGATTTACCTGTTTCCATAACAACGTCTATCCAAATCTTGTTTAGGTACTAAGTACATTTTATTGGCCATCACACTCTGTGTCCAACCGATTTTAAATTCACGATTAAATAAGAAAACAGAGCTTTGGTGGCGTCCTCATTGCTTTCCATAAAGTAGGATTTACGGCTAGAATGTTTATTTGTTGTTTGTCTCTAGGGTTTTTGAATAAAACCAAGTAATTGGCGTTCAAGATAATGGTACGGCTATTTGACCTTGGTGAAACACATTTTGTACGAAGTAACACACTGACAAGTTTTGATGATTTTGATGTATATTGAGTAAAAGCTTGAGCTATTTCAGGATGTTCACTACCGGCAAAAAACATATAATCCAAAACCAGCAGATGTTTTTTTATGAGGAGGTAAGCATTCATCATCAGACAGGGATGCTGGTATTCCTTCAACAAATTAGATTTTTATTTTCATCAACAACTCATCATACAAAAGTTGATAACATGAATAACACCACACAATATTGTCAGGTTTCTGAGATAATACATGTTCAGAATTCTCTAAAATCCTTTTTACAAAACAAGTTTTACCGCTATTGGATGGTCCTGCGATTAAGGCTGAAAATGGTAGTTGCAACCTAGGATCAAAACCTTCTACAGTGGTCCCGTCAGGTAAAAGGATTGGAACATAAAGTCAGTAACCAAAGGGTAAGGTGGTCCCGTCAGGTAAAAGGATTGGAACATAAAGTCAGTAACCAAAGGGTAAGGTGGTCCCGTCAGGTAAAAGGATTGGAACATAAAGTCAGTAACCAAAGGGTAAGGTGGTCCCGTCAGGTAAAAGGATTGGAACATAAAGTCAGTAACCAAAGGGTAAGGTGGTCCCGTCAGGTAAAAGGATTGGAACATAAAGTCAGTAACCAAAGGGTAAGGTGGTCCCGTCAGGTAAAAGGATTGGAACATAAAGTCAGTAACCAAAGGGTAAGGTGGTCCCGTCAGGTAAAAGGATTGGAACATAAAGTCAGTAACCAAAGGGTAAGGTGGTCCCGTCAGGTAAAAGGATTGGAACATAAAGTCAGTAACCAAAGGGTAAGGTGGTCCCGTCAGGTAAAAGGATTGGAACATAAAGTCAGTAACCAAAGGGTAAGGTGGTCCCGTCAGGTAAAAGGATTGGAACATAAAGTCAGTAACCAAAGGGTAAGGTGGTCCCGTCAGGTAAAAGGATTGGAACATAAAGTCAGTAACCAAAGGGTAAGGTGGTCCCGTCAGGTAAAAGGATTGGAACATAAAGTCAGTAACCAAAGGGTAAGGTGGTCCCGTCAGGTAAAAGGATTGTAACATAAAGTCAGTAACCAAAGGGTAAGGTGGTCCCGTCAGGTAAAAGGATTGGAACATAAAGTCAGTAACCAAAGGGTAAGGTGGTCCCGTCAGGTAAAAGGATTGGAACATAAAGTCAGTAACCAAAGGGTAAGGTGGTCCCGTCAGGTAAAAGGATTGGAACATAAAGTCAGTAACCAAAGGGTAAGGTGGTCCCGTCAGGTAAAAGGATTGTAACATAAAGTCAGTAACCAAAGGGTAAGGTGGTCCCGTCAGGTAAAAGGATTGTAACATAAAGTCAGTAACCAAAGGGTAAGGTGGTCCCGTCAGGTAAAAGGATTGGAACATAAAGTCAGTAACCAAAGGGTAAGGTGGTCCCGTCAGGTAAAAGGATTGGAACATAAAGTCAGTAACCAAAGGGTAAGGTGGTGCCGTCAGGTAAAAGGATTGGAACATAAAGTCAGTAACCAAAGGGTAAGGTGGTCCCGTCAGGTAAAAGGATTGGAACATAAAGTCAGTAACCAAAGGGTAAGGTGGTCCCGTCAGGTAAAAGGATTGGAACATAAAGTCAGTAACCAAAGGGTAAGGTGGTCCCGTCAGGTAAAAGGATTGGAACATAAAGTCAGTAACCAAAGGGTAAGGTGGTCCCGTCAGGTAAAAGGATTGGAACATAAAGTCAGTAACCAAAGGGTAAGGTGGTCCCGTCAGGTAAAAGGATTGGAACATAAAGTCAGTAACCAAAGGGTAAGGTGGTCCCGTCAGGTAAAAGGATTGGAACATAAAGTCAGTAACCAAAGGGTAAGGTGGTCCCGTCAGGTAAAAGGATTGGAACATAAAGTCAGTAACCAAAGGGTAAGGTGGTCCCGTCAGGTAAAAGGATTGGAACATAAAGTCAGTAACCAAAGGGTAAGGTGGTCCCGTCAGGTAAAAGGATTGGAACATAAAGTCAGTAACCAAAGGGTAAGGTGGTCCCGTCAGGTAAAAGGATTGGAACATAAAGTCAGTAACCAAAGGGTAAGGTGGTCCCGTCAGGTAAAAGGATTGGAACATAAAGTCAGTAACCAAAGGGTAAGGTGGTCCCGTCAGGTAAAAGGATTGGAACATAAAGTCAGTAACCAAAGGGTAAGGTGGTCCCGTCAGGTAAAAGGATTGGAACATAAAGTCAGTAACCAAAGGGTAAGGTGGTCCCGTCAGGTAAAAGGATTGGAACATAAAGTCAGTAACCAAAGGGTAAGGTGGTCCCGTCAGGTAAAAGGATTGGAACATAAAGTCAGTAACCAAAGGGTAAGGTGGTCCCGTCAGGTAAAAGGATTGGAACATAAAGTCAGTAACCAAAGGGTAAGGTGGTCCCGTCAGGTAAAAGGATTGTAACATAAAGTCAGTAACCAAAGGGTAAGGTGGTCCCGTCAGGTAAAAGGATTGGAACATAAAGTCAGTAACCAAAGGGTAAAGTGGTCCCGTCAGGTAAAAGGATTGGAACATAAAGTCAGTAACCAAAGGGTAAGGTGGTCCCGTCAGGTAAAAGGATTGGAACATAAAGTCAGTAACCAAAGGGTAAGGTGGCCCCGTCAGGTAAAAGGATTGGAACATAAAGTCAGTAACCAAAGGGTAAGGTGGTCCCGTCAGGTAAAAGGATTGTAACATAAAGTCAGTAACCAAAGGGTAAGGTGGTCCCGTCAGGTAAAAGTCACCTCTTGTCACAGACGACCCGGAAATTTTAGTAAGTGGGGCATTACGTACCCTTTTAATCCCTAACAATCTTTTTGTAGGAGTTTCAACATTTCTAAAACACTATTTCGGTCGTTTATAAAACCCTCAACTAAGCGTGTGATTGATTCCAAGTTTACACGCAGGGAATTTTCATAGTTTTGTGTCACGCCTTTGGCTTTCAATACTACGTGATTGTGTTTAGTCCTAAAAGCATAGCGTTTGGGTCCACAGGATGACCACTCTATGATATGGTCACCATCTTCCAGTTCACTCGTTAAACCACCCAGATAGTTGCTAAGAGGGGGGTTCCAATCACCAGGTTTGCTTCCATAGACCCCAGAGTCTGTGTCATGGTAAAGAACCCGACTCTGCAGCTGCTCCATGAGGGTGTGTAGTTCAAGTCGCCCATAGGCCGTGGTAAAAGCTGCAAGAAACACGTTTCCATTACTCAGGGGTAGAACCCACTTCTTGTTGTGTCTCCATTGCACCAGATCTATGTCTTGATTCAAGAACAAAACATTTGAAATGTCAGATTGGTCTGAAAAAACCAATCCCATAAATTCTTCGGGATCTTTAATGATAGATGTTGTTAACATATTGCTTCTCTGGGCAAATATGCCCCCCAAACTGTTCAAGAAAAGCTTGCACACCTTTATTTTGGCTTTGTTGACCTCTATTCTGTCAGGGTCAAGACGTATGCCTCCCGAGTACCCCACGAGGGGTATAAAAAATATATATATAATGTATGCACTCACTAACTGTAAGTCGCTCTGGATAAGAGCGTCTTCTAAAATGACGTAAATGTAAAATGTAAATGTATGCCCTCTTTTTCATGATAGTCCTGAATGTATCTGTCTTTGCTCTCTTGATCAGTGACTGATGCAGGAAACCCTGAAGCCATTTGCTTGCCTCTCAAGAAGGTCTTGATGTACTCTTAAAAAAGAGTGTCTGATTTCCTGGGAAAGTTCCACACTTCAAAGACTTAGGCCACACGATACCCCTTCTCTATAGCCTTAGAGAATTCAACGGTGACCCATTTTATTTTTTTATTTAACCTTTATTTAACCAGGTAAGCCAGTTGAGAACAAGTTCTCATTTACAACTGCGACCATACACCATACACCGTTCAGGGCTCTTTCTTGATCTGAATGATCACAAGGCTTTTGTACTGGGGTTTTCAGAAACGTTTCAGAAACAGTAGTGCACCATTGGGGTCCTCTGCCGACCACTTTTCACCCTTGAAAGTCATGGTAGATACAGAAATAGGCAGATGAAACCCTGATTGCTGATTACTCTCAATGTCATAAAACACACATTTCTCTGAATGTTCATCTTCATCTGATGGTTGAAGGTAGCACTCATGTTCCAATTCTTGAGCCACTTCTGGGTCTCTGCTTTTCAAAGGCCCTTTACAGATAGGGCAGTGTAGGATACCATGTACGTGAGGTTGGGGGTTGTCTAATTTAAGGGTGGGGTTAGCTCGTTAATTTGTTTAATTAAGGAGCTAAGTTCTGGGAGTACCTGTGATAATGTGTCCTCATTTGTGGTCCTCTGTAGCTCAGCTGGTAGAGCACGGCGCTTGTAACGCCAAGGTAGTGGGTTCGATCCCCGGGACCACCCATTTTCAAAAAATTTATGCACACATGACTGTAAGCCACTTTGGATAAAAGCGTCTGCTAAATGGCATTTTATTATTTATTTTTTTGCATGAGTTAAAGGAGGTGTGTGTTGTTGTGTAGGGGTTGGTCCTAGATCCTTCATTTGTTTGATTAATGAGCTTAGTTCTAGGGGTATTCTAGAAGTATCCATGTTACATACGGCTATATATCGTTTGTTTGGGCGTTTGTTATTCAGATTGCTGCTTATCAAATTTGACGTGTTTTTCTTACAGATGGCTATGTCTTGGATGTACTGACGTTTTAGCAAAGCAACCATATGTTTGTGTAACTGGACCTCTCTGGCTTTCAGAGCCCTGTAAAAGGCTGTGAGAAACCTATCTTGAAGATCTATATCCTGATCCTCATCTCCACTGATGCTGTCCTCAATCAGTATATGCTCTACCTCAGAATGTATTGTATCAAGCTGATTAGCCGCATCATACCTCAACACATCATCCTCATCATACCTCAACACATCATCCTCATCATACCTCAACACATCATCCTCATCATACCTCAACACATCATCCTCATCATCCTCATCATACCTCAACACATCATCCTCATCATAGCTCAACACATCATCCTCATCATACCTCAACACATCATCCACATCATACCTCAACACATCATCCTCATCATACCTCAACACATTTATCCTCATCATACATCAACACATCATCCTCATCATACCTCAACACATCATCCTCATCATACCTCAACACATCATCTTCATCATACCTCAACACATCATCTTCATCATACCTCAACACATCATCCTCATCATACATCAACACATCATCCTCATCATACCTCAACACATCATCCTCATCATACCTCAACATATCATCCTCATCAAACATCAACACATCATCCTTATCATAGCTCAACACATCATCCTCATCATACCTCAACACATCATCCTCATCATACCTCAACACATCATCCTCATCATACCTCAACACATCATCCTCATCATACATCAAGACATCATCCTCATCATACCTCAACACATCATCCTCATCATACATCATCCTCATCATACATCAACACATCATCCTCATCATAGCTCAACACATCATCCTCATCATACCTCAACACATCATCCTCATCATAGCTCAACACATCATCCTCAACATTAACATCATTGACACTACCATCATTGAATGTATTGACCTTTTTAGATGCAGTAATCATAATATCAGTTAATTTATTATATGTTAACATATCAATATATCCTAACTCATTGTTTCTGTTTCTCACTGTTCGGACTTGGGTTCCAGGGAAATAGCTGTCTGTTTGTTGACTAACCCTATTTTTCTGTGGAGTCATGGAAGGCGTGTTTTCTTCCCATTGTCCATTGTCTGAGTCTGTCTTTTTACAAAAATAATAATCATAATATTGTTTTTAACATAGTCATTAAAAGTTATATCTATAATAAAACAGGCCATATCCATAAAGAGCTGGTTCTTCAATCCAGTCGTTTTCAGACCAATCGTTCTCCTCGGTCAAAGGTGAAGCCATTCTGTCAACTTGAACTATGTGTCTGTGGAGCCGTGCTGGACTTTGAAATAGTGTCGGTGCTCTATTATGTACTGAACGCCTCGGGGGGGTTTGGAGGCGTGTCTAGGTATGACAATCCCTCTGTTCTTGGGTTAATTTGAGTTTCGTCTATGTCAAAGCCTGCTGTACAGAAAGAGAGGAGAACGTCGTTTTCACAATCATTCAAGCAGTCATTCAACGGAGGAGTCCATAATGCCTGGGTTGAACGCTGTACACGCTTCTACATGGAGAGTCAGCTGTAAACACAAGATTAGGTTTTTAAAACATAGTACACCTTTTGTTTATTGCTTATTATATAAAGATTATTACTCATTTAAATGTTGACTCACGTCTAAAATATCTTGATGGCGAGTGACTGAGTAAAGATACAGCTTCTGTCTGTTGTTCCTAAAACTCTTTATCCTCTATAACAATCACTTCTGTTTGTGGTGTTGCTTCTTGATCCACATCAATTACTTCGGGTACCTCCTGCATAAATGTAGGGTAACCTGTAGAATTTACATTATATTACAATATACATTTCTTACTTAAAAATATAGATATTGAACATAAAATACAATATAGTAATAATATTAATTACCTGAAAATGGTATGTCATTCAGTCTTAAAATGTCTGCAAAAAACAAATATTGAAATACTGTTAAATATTTAAAAAACCATTGTTATACATTGAGTGAATTGTTATCCATTGAGAGAGGGATATAGAAAAGTATACTAATGTGCTAGGTATTTTTTTTCTACAACTGTGATGTAACTGATCATCCACTAGGAGAAGCCAGTGGTCCACTCTTGATTAGACACTTCACATAAAATATAAATTTGTTTGGTAAAAACAGTAGGATAAATACATATGTATATATAATATTATACTAACATTCTAGATACACAGACACACACACATTATCAATTGACTAGTAATTTTTTTCTATAACTGTGATGTAACTGTACATCCACTAGGTGGAGCCAGTGGTCCACTCTTGAGTAGAGACTTGGTTTGGCATGCATTTTCATGGGTTCTGAGACACCTTGAGACATGTCACATAAAATTGACATTTGTTTGGTATAAACAGTAGGATATATACATATGTAGGTAGAGTCCATTCTCGTTTAAAAAATAAATAAATAACACAACATCACTCATTCATTATATACTATATCATTTTATACAATACACAGTCGATTGCTTTTGTCTGTCTGTATCACCTGTGGCCATTTGTGTGTTGATTGCGTGCCCTATAAGTTCCTTGTTTTGTGTTAGTATTATTGTGTGTTGTTTTTCACTGTCATGCTGTTCGGAGCTACGTGTTTGCACTCTGTTTGTTTTATGTTTAGTGTTTACGTGTGTATGCGTAATTCTCCCTCGCCTCTTGTTTTGTCGAGGTCGTGTTACTTTTGGACAGTTGACTTTGGAATATTAAAGTCTGTTGGACTTAACCTCTGTGTCCTGCGCCTGACTCCTCCACCACATCCACATCGGTTCCCTTCTGACAGAACAACACACCAACATGGAGTCAGCAGGAACAGCGGCGGCACCCGAATCCCTGGAATACCGGATCAACTACCAGGACACCATGATCCGGCAACTCGGGGCCGCCATGGAGGATGTGTCCAACACTCTGCGCCGGTTGGTGAATAGAGAGGTGCCCACGCACTCTCACAACATCCCATCACCAACGGCCAGTCCTCCTCTCTCAGCACCGGAACCCAGTGGCATTCGGCTCTCGCTCCCGAGGGCATATGACGGTTCTGCAGCCGGGTGTCAGGGATTTCTCCTGCAGGTGGAACTTTACCTGGCCACCATACACCCGGCGCCCTCGGGATACGAGAGCGTCTCTGCCCTCATCTCCTGTCTATCCGGCAAGGCGTTGGAGTGGGCCAACGCCGAATGGAGGGGAATAGACGCCGCAACCATCACCTACGCGGAGTTCTCCCGCCGCTTCAGGGCTTTCTTCGATCATCCACCTGAGGGGAAAGCGGCGGGAGAGCGTCTGTTCCACCTCCGACAGGAGAAGAGGAGCGCACAGGAGTTCGCACTGGAGTTCCGGACACTAGCAGCGGATGCGGGGTGGAATGAGAGGGCCCTCATCGACCACTACCGGTGTAGCCTACGAGAGGACGTTCGTCGTGAGCTGGCCTGCAGGGACACCAACCTGTCGTTCGACCAGTTGGTGGACATTTCCATCCGTCTAGACACCCTGCTGGCTACCCGCGGACGTCCCGAGTGGGGGTCGTCCATTCCGCCCTCCAGCACCTCCGAGCCGATTCCCATGGAGCTCGGGGGTGCTGGCGCTAGAGAGAGGAGGAGAGGTAACCCGAGGGGGGCCATCCCCTGCACCACCTGTGGTCGTGGAGGACACACCGCGGCCAGGTGCTGGGGAGGGTCTCCTGGGAGAGGTGACAACAGGCCACGCATTGGGGAGTCATTTCAGGTGAGCAGGCGCCCCACTTACCCAGAGCTCTCTGTTGGTCACATGAGTATTCCTGTGAAATTTCCACAGGTGGCACCTCATTCCCAGCATAAGGCGCTAGTAGATTCAGGCGCAGCTGGGAACTTTATTGATCGGGCATTTTGTTGTAGGTTAGGAATCCCCCTTCGGCCGGTAGAAGCTCCATTTCCTGTCCACGCATTAGACAGCCGGCCGTTGGGGTCGGGTCTGATCAGGGAAGTCACAGCACCACTGACGATGACGACGCAGGGGGGTCATGAGGAGATCATTCAGTTTTATCTGATTGACTCTCCTGCGTACCCCGTGGTGTTGGGCCTTCCCTGGTTAAGCACCCATGATCCTACCATAGCGTGGCAACAGAGAGCTCTTATGGAGTGGTCTGCCCAGTGTGTAGGGAGATGTTTAGGTGTTTCCGTAGGGGCGACCTCGGTAGAGAGTCCGAACCAAGTGCCTGCACTGCGCATTCCCCCTGAGTATGAGGATTTAGCACTTGTGTTTAGCAAATTGAGGGCAACACGGCTACCTCCTCATAGACAGGGGGACTGTGCGATAAATCTCCAAACAGGAGCGGCTCTGCCACGGAGTCATGTGTATCCCCTGTCTCAAGAGGAGACAGCGGCTATGGAGACTTACATAGCCGAGTCCTTGGCACAGGGATACATACGGTCCTCTACTTCCCCGGTCTCCTCGAGTTTCTTCTTTGTGAAGAAGAAGGACGGGGGATTGCGCCCGTGTATTGATTACCGGAGTCTCAATCAGATCACGGTTAAATACAGTTACCCACTTCCACTGATTGCGACGATGACGGAGTCATTACGCGGAGCGCGGTTCTTCACAAAGTTGGATCTCAGGAGCGTTTACAATCTGGTGCGCATTAGGGAGGGGGATGAATGGAAAACAGCATTTAGTACCACCTCGGGTCATTACGAGTATCTCGTCATGCCATACGGGTTAATGAATGCTCCTTCAGTCTTCCAATCCTTTGTTGACGAGATTTTCCGGCACATGCATGGGCAGGGTGTAGTAGTTTACATCGACGACATCCTAGTGTATTCTTCTACGCGAGCCGAGCATGTAGCCCAGCCGAGTGTTGAGAAGACTGTTGGAGCATGACCTGTATGTCAAGGCAGAGAAATGCCTGTTCTTCCAGGAGTCCGTCTCCTTTTTGGGTTATCGGTTGTCTGCGTCTGGTGTGGAGATAGAGGTAGACCGGGTATCGGCCGTGCGTAATTGGCAAACTCCAACCACTGTAAAAGAGGTGCAGCAGTTCTTGGGTTTTGCTAATTACTACCGGAGGTTTATTCAGGGTTTTGGACAGGTTGCAGCTCCCATTACGTCCCTGCTAAAGGGGGGTCCGGTTCGTTTGCAGTGGTCGGCTGAGGCGGACAGGGCATTTGTCAAACTAAAGAACCTGTTCACCTCGGCCCCTGTGCTGGCGCATCCGGATCCCTCTTTACCCTTCCAAGTAGAGGTAGACGCTTCCGAGACCGGTATTGGGGCAGTTCTGTCACAACGGTCCGGCACGCCACCTAAACTCCGCCCCTGTGCGTTCTACTCTAAGAAGCTCAGCTCGGCGGAGCGTAATTATGATGTTGGGGACAGGGAGCTGTTAGCCGTAGTCCAGGCCCTAAAGGTGTGGAGGCATTGGCTTGAGGGGGCTCAACACCCTTTCCTCATTCTGACTGATCACCGTAACCTGGAGTACATCCGGGCAGCTAGGAGATTGAACCCTCGTCAGGCTAGGTGGAACATGTTCCTAACCCGGTTCGTTTTTAAGATCACATACATCCCTGGGTCCCAGAATGGTAAGGCAGACGCCCTGTCCCGGCGGTATGACACAGAGGAGAGGTCCAACGAGCCTACTTCCATATTGCCGGAGTCTTGTTTGGTGGCTCCGGTGGTATGGGAGGTCGATGCGGAAATCGAGCGGGCACTGCGTACCGACCCTACTCCCCCCGAGTGTCCTGTGGGGCGGACGTACGTTCCGCTCGAGATTCGTGATCGACTGATTTATTGGGCTCATACATCACCCTCCTCTGGACATCCAGGTATTGGCCGGACCGTGCACTGTCTTAGCATGAAATACTGGTGGCCAACGTTAGCCAGGGATGTGAGGGTTTATGTCTCCTCCTGCTCGGTGTGTGCCCAGTGTAAGGCGCCTAGACATTTGCCCAGGGGTAAGCTACACCCCCTGCCCGTTCCACGACGACCATGGTCCCACCTATCGGTGGATTTCGTAACCGATCTCCCCCCTCCCAGGGGAATACCACCATTTTGGTCGTTGTGGATCGGTTTTCTAAGGCCTGTCGTCTCCTTCCCATGCCGGGTCTCCCTACTGCCCTATAAACCGCTGAGGCCCTATTTACCCATGTGTTCCGGCACTATGGGGTCCCCGAGGATATAGTGTCTGACCGAGGTCCCCAGTTCACCTCCAGAGTTTGGGGGGCGTTCATGGAACGGTTGGGGGTCTCGGTAAGCCTTACCTCGGGGTACCACCCAGAGAGCAATGGGCAGGTGGAACGTGTCAACCAGGATGTGGGTAGGTTTTTGAGGTCCTATTGCCGGGACCGGCCGGAAGAGTGGTCTAGGTTCATCCCCTGGGCAGAGATGGCCCAGAACTCTCTCCGCCACTCCTCCACCAATTTAACACCTTTCCAGTGTGTTTTAGGCTATCAGCCGGTCCTGGCACCATGGCACGAGAGCCAGATCGAGGCTCCTGCGGTGGACGAGTGGATTCGGCGCTCGGAGGAGACGTGGGACGCTGCCCATGTCCATCTGCAGCGTGCCATCCGTCAACAAAAGGCGAGCGCCGACCGCCACCGCAGTGAGGGACCGGTGTACGCACCGGGAGATCGAGTCTGGCTCTCGACTCGAAACATGCCCCTCTGCCTGCCCTGCCGGAAGCTGGGTCGGCAGTTTGTGGGGCCCTTCAAAGTCCTGAGAAGATTGAACGAGGTGTGTTACAGGTTAAAACTGCCTATAGAGTATAAAAATATTAACCCCCCGTTCCATGTGTCTCTTCTCAGGCCGGTGGTAGCTGGCCCACACCAAGAAGATAGGATAGGAGAGACCCCTCCGCCCCCTTTAGACATCGAGGGGGCCCCGGCGTACCGGGTCCGGACCATCTTGGACTCGAGGCGCCGGATGAGGGGTCTCCAGTATCTCGTGCAGTGGGAGGGGTACGGTCCGGAGGAACGGTGCTGGGTACCCAGGAGGGACATACTCGATCCATCCCTCCTGACTGAGTTTCACCATGGGCATCCCACGCGCCCGGGTCCGCGTCCTCCTGGCCGTCCCCGAGGCCGGGGTCGGCGCACGGCTGGAGCCGCGCGTCAAGGGGGGGGTACTGTCACGGTTTCGGCCGAGACTGCTCCTCCTCCTGGTTCGGGCAGGCTTCGGCGAGCGCCGTCCCCGGAGTACTAGCTGCCACCGCTCTATGTTTCGTCAGTCGATTGCTTTTGTCTGTCTGTATCACCTGTGGCCATTTGTGTGTTGATTGCGTGCCCTATAAGTTCCTTGTTTTGTGTTAGTATTATTGTGTGTTGTTTTTCACTGTCATGCTGTTCGGAGCTACGTGTTTGCACTCTGTTTGTTTTATGTTTAGTGTTTACGCGTGTATGCGTAATTCTCCCTCGCCTCTTGTTTTGTCGAGGTCGTGTTACTTTTGGACAGTTGACTTTGGATTATTAAAGTCTGTTGGACTTAACCTCTGTGTCCTGCGCCTGACTCCTCCACCACATCCACATCGGTTCCCTTCTGACACGTTGCCTCTTCCACGCAGGCTCTCCATGGCCTTCAAGGTTTTGTATGTTTTCTTTTCGATGATAGATCAACCTTCTTGCCGATAAGCCCAAGTTTTGTCTTGAGGACAGAAGGGACCATCTTCGTAAATGTTCACGATGGTTGTCACGTTCGTTTACAGACGGGTCAGACCAAGGCGCAGCGTGATATGCGTACATGTTTATTTGGAACGAATAAACAAGCGACAAAACAACAAACTAAACCAAACGAAACGTGAAGTCCTAGGGAGACACAAACAACATACCTTACACGGAACGGAGCAAGATCCCAAAACCCACTAGTGCCAATAGGCTGCCTAAGTATGGTCCCCAATCAGAGACAACGAGCGACAGCTGCCTCTGATTGGGAACCACACCGGCCAACATAGATCTAGACATACTAGATCTAAACATAGAAAATGCAACATAGAAAAACACAACAAGGAATATACACACCCTGACACAACATATAAGCGTCCTCTGAGTCAGGGCGTGACAATGGTGGAAAAACTGTTGCACTTGTTTCATCATATCAAGCACCTTAAACCAATCTCGCCACTGGAAGCTAAAGACAGGCAACAAAATAGTTGACCTCTGTGCAAGCGTTTGAAAATACATACGAACAAACAGATTGGGTGGCATTTGAGCTATTGAATTCAGAACAACCTAAAATTGTCACTTTGGAGTCTGGAGTCTACGCTACTGAAGAGATTCGTATGACTTTCAAATCATCTGGCCCACAGACTTCCTCTTCCAATGCGTACCCAGGCAGGGATGTTCCATTCAGGGCCTTTTAGATCTGACATAGAGCAAGTCTTATCTTAAGCCATTCCCTCATGCGAAACGCAGGAGAAAAACACCCGGTTTTTGGCTGAAAAAGGTTGTTGAGACAGCTGTGTGTGAAAATCTTCACTGTTGAATCGTCCGGTTGGCCTCCACTCATATCAATCCCACCATTAAATCAATCAGGTGCATCACAAAGAATGGCATCGATGGTTTTGTCCTTGTGGCCCAGACATGAAGGACACAACACACCTAGAATTGGTCTAGGAGACGTGTTTTCTGGAGTTTTCTGTGGTTCATCTCTCTTGAGGTTTCTTGTCGCTCGTAGTGTTCACAGGACTAGTCTAACACTTACTTATACTCAGGCAGACCTACCCAGAAATTACTTTTTCATTCTACAAGGGGTCACAAGCTCACTACACAGCAGCTCCATAAGTTCACTACAAAAATTCCCAACTGTTTCAAATTTTTCAAACAGTTCAAACTTTAAGTTCAACTAGGTCAGTACACGACACATCAATCAACAGGCCATTACTTTTTATTTCAAACATGTTGTAGAGGGTTCTTTGCACAGTGCTGATATTCTCTTATTCTTAAACAAACTTTAAACTTTCGAAAATGACACAGACAACGGCTTCTGAGTATATGTAAAATATCTTTAGTTATGCAATTGCAGGCAGAAGTTAATACAGAGTCAAAAGGATTTGTATAGCTCTTCATAAGTTCTGCAAATTGTCCAAAACAATCTCTGCTTTTCATACAAGCATGCCCCTCCCTGGCAGATCAGGAGCCACCATGTTTTCTTCTTGTGGCTGTGTGGAAGCAACGAGAAATTGAAACAATACAGGTCTACCTGTTCCTCCAGTTGATCTCTATCCCATGTCCTTGACTACACGCCCAGACCAGCTGCAGGGAGCTAGAGGGAACCATCCTTACGAAAAGCACAGCATTGGTAGTTAAGAAATGTCTCTACTATTGTTAATCATATTAATTGTTAACTATTAATATTTAACAAATCAGGTAAATATGTGATCTTTCTCTCACAGCATAATAGATCATATATTCCCCATCAATGTGCTTTACTTCAAATAAACAGCTGCACTATCAAGTTACATAAGCACACCCTAAATAGTGAAGAGAACATGCGGACAGGATGTCCTTAAAAGGTCATAAACACAGGACACAGGAAAACTCCCCAATCACTTTTTGACAGCAACCGTCTACTATATTCTCTCTCACAGGAGTCTGTGAAACAAGACAGTTGGATATTGAAACATTGTATGTGTATTCCCCTCCCCCAACTGCTCTGTTCACTCAGACAAACAAACCAGACTGCAGTTTCCTACGCAAGAATTGACTTCAAATCCTAAATTACTTGATATCTTTCAGAAATACATAATTTTCCCCTCCTCATAATTCCATAGGTCTATAGGAGTGTCTCAGGTTTTCATTACAACCATTTCTAGTGCATATTGTATATGGTTTCAATATCTTACCATCAGATTTGATAAATAACAGATTATAATGTCGTATATGATGAATGGTGGTCATTATTGCTGTCAACAAAAGGAGTCTGCTCATACTGAACATTGATCATAAGGTTTATTCAGACCACAAGCTTCAGCATGAGTTTACAGACACGCGTTGTCTGGAGAGCAGTTGCCTCGAATTATAATAACCGCTCTGGGGTTTATTGTCTAAAACCCTTCTTATATAGACAATACCAAAATAAGGGTTACCCCCTCTTCTGGCCAATCACCAGTCTCCCCTCGGGCGTCACCCTCCAAGCGGCACATTTCAAATAACATCATAAAACATCCCCCCTCTGGCCTGAACAACCAACATTCCATTTCGTCATGAAAAACATTTAACAAAGGCATAATCTTCAGATACGATATTCCCCCCTTTCGAGACGAAATAAACGTCTCGAAAACAAACAGAATAAGATTATGACTATTAACCATTTATCTCATTGAGTATCTTTAACATTAAACCAAACACATTCTCCTCTAGAGTGTAAATACCTTTCTATGAAATACCTGTTTATGAAGTGTGAATACATTACTATGACATATGAAGAAATCTCTATGGAGTGTAAATACATTACTATGACATATGAAGAAATCTCTATGGAGTGAAGAAATCTCTATGGAGTGTAAATACATTACTATGACATATGAAGAAATCTCTTGAGGTTGTGTTCGTCGGGTGAGGTTGTGTTTTCTCTAGCAGGAGGTAAGCTTGGCTTCTCATATGGTGTTGAGTAAAGCTTAAACCATGTATTTAGATTGTAGGTAGGTAGTGTATTTATGTAGTTATTTAGGTAGTTATTGTAGGTTTCCGTAGGCAATTATTGTAGGTAAGTATTGTTTACGTATTGGTTAAGTATTGTTACGGCAGAGACCGGCGAAGCACGAGGCTAGCTAGCTAGCGGGTAGCTACTGGTAACGTTTATTGGTAATTATCTGTTTAGTGCAATGGTGGAGAGTGGTTTCCAATGTTAATGTGCCTTCTAATGTGCTAGTTAGCCAACGTTTAATTTCTTTGCTGCGTTATGAAAGGAACTAGACACGGTCATGAATTATCTGTTTAGTGTGTTAGCTAGCTAGCGGGTAGCTACTGGTATCGATTAGCAACGCTGAGAGCTGTTTCCAATGTTAATGTAGTCCTAGCCATCGTTTAATTTTTGCTGCGTTATGCTTTATGAAAGGAACTAGACACGGACTTGAATTATCTGTTTAGTGTGCTAACACACTCTTGGCAGTTTGTTGTAACCAAGTATTGATGCTAAATTGTGTGTTAATGGATGCTAGCCTGCAAGTTAGCTACGGCGTCATAGCTAGGCATCGTGGGCTGTTGTGGGTAGTTTCTGTGTCTTGGCAGTGCCGGCTGTAGCACGAAGCGAGCTACCTAGCCGCTTTTTCGAACAGAGTCAGAGTCAACACAATAGCCATTGTGTGCCGGGTGTAGCATGAAGCTAGCCAGCTAGCCGTTCTTCAAACAAAGTCAACACAGTGGCCATTGCTAGCTACCCAGCACGACCAGCTAACTGTACGGTAGTAGCTAAATACAATATACTTGTCCTAGCTAGCCAACGTCTAATCATTGCTGCGTCATGAAAGGAACTTGACACAGACACGAATGATCTGTTTAGTGTGTTATCACACTATTGGTGGTTTGTTGTGACCAAGGGTTGGTGCTATACGGTGTGTTATTGTTATTGGATGCTAGCTTGCTAGTTAGCTATGGTGTCATAGTTGAATAAAGTGGGTTGAGTCTATTCCTTTAAACATTGAACCGCTGTGGTTCACAACAATTCTGATCTCTAAAGGTGGAAGTTGGGAGAGTTTTTGTTCGGGTGGTTCAGTGAAACAATTTTAGTTTCTGTGGTAGAAGTTTTTGGTGAGGGAGGCCCTGCTCTCTCCGCTCCCAGATGCTTAGCTCATTTCATTCCGATCTCCTCTGCATTTTTGTAGCCATTTGCTACAGCCTGTCAACTATGCCTCTGCCTATCCCTGTTCTCTCCTCTCTGCACAGGCTACACAAACGCACCACACCGCGTGGCTGCTGCCTCTCTAACCTGGTGGTCCCTGCACGCACCACCCACGTGGAGTTCCAGGTCGCAGGCAGCCTCTGGAACTGCCGTTCTGCTGCCAACAAAGCTGACTTCATCCCAGCCTATGCCAACCTCCAGTCCCTCGACTTCCTGGCGCTGACGGAAACATGGATCACCACTGAAAACACTGCTACTCCTACTGCTCTCTCCTCGTCTGACCATGTGTTCTCGCATACCCCGAGAGCATCTGGTCAGAGGGGTGGTGGTACAGGAATCCTCATTTCTCCCAAGTGGACATTCTCAATTTTTCCCCTAACCCATCTGTCTATCTCCTCATTTGAATTCCATGCTGTCACAGTCACTAGCCCATTTAAGCTTAATATCCTTGTCATCTATCGCCCTCCAGGTTCCCTTGGAGAGTTCATCAATGAGCTTGACGCCTTGATAAGTTCCTTCCCTGAGGATGGCTCGCCCCTCACAGTTTTGGGGGATTTCAACCTCCCTATGTCCACATTTGACTCATTTCTCTCTGCCTCCTTCTTTCCACTCCTCTCCTCTTTTGACCTCACCCTCTCACCGTCCCCCCCTACTCACAAGGCAGGCAATACGCTTGACCTCATCTTCACTAGATGCTGCTCCTCTACTAATCTCACTGCAACTCCCCTCCATGTCTCCGACCACTACTTTGTTTCCTTTTCTCTCTCGCTCTCCTCCCACACTACTCACTCTGCCCCTACACAGATGGTAATGCGCCGCCGCAACCTTCGCTCTCTCTCTCCCACTACTCTCTCCTCTTCCATCCTATCATCTCTTCCCTCTGCTCAATCCTTCTCCCTCCAATCTCCTGATTCTGCCTCCTCAACCCTCCTCTCCTCCCTTTCTGCATCCTTTGACTCTCTGTGTCCCCTATCCTCCCGGCCGGCTCGGTCCTCCCCTCCAGCTCCGTGGCTTGATGACTCATTGCGAGCTCACAGAACAGAGCTCCGGGCAGCGGAGCGGAAATGGAAGAAAACTAAACTCCCTGCCGACCTGGCATCTTTTCACTCCCTCCTCTCTACATTTTCTTCATCTGTTTCTGCTGCTAAAGCCACCTTCTACCACTCTAAATTCCAAGCATCTGCCTCTAACCCTAGGAAGCTCTTTGCCACATTTTCCTCCCTCCTGAATCCTCCCCCCCCCCACCCCCCCCCTCCTCTCTCTCTGTGGATGACTTCGTCAACCACTTTGAAAAGAAGGTTGACGACATCCGATCCTCGTTTGTTAAGTCTAATGACACTGCTGGTCCTGCTCACACTGCCCTACCCTATGCTTTGACTTCTTTCTCCCCTCTCTCTCCAGATAAAATCCTGCGACTTGTGACTGCAGGCCGCCCAACAACCTGCCCGCTTGACCCCATCCCCTCCTCCCTTCTCCAGACCATCTCCGGTGACCTTCTCCCCTACCTCACCTCGCTGATCAACTCATCCTTGACCGCTGGCCATGTCCCTTCCGTCTTCAAGAGAGCGAGAGTTGCTCCCCTTCTCAAAAAACCAACACTCGACCCCACTGATGTCAACAACTACAGACCAGTATCCCTTCTTTCTTTTCTGTCCAAAACTATTGAGCGTGCCGTCTTTAGCCAACTCTCTTGCTATCTCTCTCAGAATGACCTTCTTGATCCAAACCAATCAGGTTTCAGGACTGGTCATTCAACTTAGACTGCTCTTCTCTGTGTCACGGAGACTCTCCGCACTGCTAAAGCTAACTCTCTCTCCTCTGCTCTTGTCCTTCTAGACCTGTCTGCTGCCTTTGATACTGTGAACCATCAGATCCTCCTCTCCACCCTCTCCGAGCTGGGCATTTCCGGCGCGGCTCACTCCTGGATTGCGTCCTACCTGACCGGTCGCTCCTACCAAGTGGCGTGGCGAGAAGTTGTCTCCGCACCACGTGCTCTCACCACTGGTGTCCCCCAGGGCTCAGTTCTAGGCCCTCTCCTTTTCTCCCTATACACCAAGTCACTTGGCTCTGTCATATCCTCACATGGCCTTTCATATCATTGCTACGCTGACGATACACAACTAATCTTCTCCTTTCCCCCTTCTGATAACCAGGTGGCGAATCGCATCTCTGCATGTCTGGCAGACATATCAGTATGGATGACGGATCACCACCTCAAGCTGAACCCTGGCAAGACGGAGCTGCTCTTCCTCCCGGGGAAGGACTGCCCGTTCCATGATCTCGCCATCACGGTTGACAACTCCGCTGTGTCCTCCTCCCAGAGTGCGAAGAGCCTAGGCGTGACCCTGGACAACACCCTGTCGTTCTCCGCCAACATTAAGGCGGTGACCCGATCCTGCAGGTTCATGCTCTACAACATTCGGAGAGTACGACCCTGCCTTACACAGGAAGCGGCACAGGTCCTAATCCAGGCACTTGTCATCTCCCGTCTGGACTATTGCAACTCGCTGTTGGCTGGCCTCCCTGCCTGTGCCATTAAACCCCTACAACTCATCCAGAATGCCGCAGCCCGTCTGGTGTTCAACCTTCCCAAGTTCTCTCACGTCACCCCCCTCCTCCGCACACTCCACTGGCTTCCAGTTGAAGCTCGCATCCGCTACAAGACCATGGTGCTTGCCTATGGAGCAGTGAGGGGAACGGCACCTCTGTACCTTCAGGCTCTGATCAGTCCCTACACCCAAACGAGGGCATTGCGTTCATCCACCTCTGGCCTGCTGGCTCCCCTTCCTCTGCGGAAGCATAGTTCCCGCTCAGCCCAGGCAAAACTGTTCGCTGCTCTGGCACCCCAATGGTGGAACAAGCTCCTTCACGACGCCAGGACAGCGGAGTCACTCACCACCTTCCGGAGACATTTGAAACCCCACCTCTTTAAGGAATACCTGGGATAGGATAAAGTAATCCTTCTACCCCCCCCCACACACACACACAGCGGAGTCGCTCACCCCCTTCCGGAGACATTTGAAACCCCACCTCTTTAAAGTAATCCTTCTACCCCCCCCCCCCCCCCCCACCCCACAGCGGAGTCACTCACCACCTTCCGGAGACATTTGAAACCCCACCTCTTTAAGGAATACCTGGGATAGGACAAAGTAATCCTTCTAACCCCCCCCCCCCCCAAATTGTAAAGTGGTTATCCCACTGGCTATAGGGTAAACGCACCAATTTGTGAGTCGCTCTGGCTAAGAGCGTCTGCTAAATGACGTTAATGTGCCCTTGAGCAAGGCACTTAACCCCAATTGCTCCTGTAAGTCGCTCTGGATAAGAGCGTCTGCTAAATGACTAAAATGTAAATGTAAAAATGAGTGTAAGAGCGAAAAACTGTCCAGCAGCCATCCATCCATATCAATCAAGACAGTAAAATTCTCTCACGGTCCCTCTGCCCCAGGCAACCACCGTCGGTACTCCAGATAACCTCATTAACCATGTAAATGCATTTGAAACTATGATGTAATTAAATACACATGTAAGCCCTGCAAACAAAATCCTATCCATAAACATTCATTGTACGGCTGGTCAACCCATAGGACCGGACAATGAAACTCTCCCTTCCTAGCCTCTCTGTCCCTAAACATTCACCGAAATAAACAAAAACATCTAAGATCCTTACATGTAGTCAATAACATCAAACATCATTCTACCAAAATTAATACCTAAAAATATGACACAATTATGTATTACACATGTCTATATTTCATTGCCAACACTGGAATGTAGTCCACTACACTTCATCTCCCTGTAGTGTCCTCTTCCAATGGACTTGTTGATGATGGAATCAGCCACACCCTCCTTGTTTCATCTCCTCCAGTCATATTGTCCCTTCATATTGTCTTTGTTTGAGTATTCCAATCTCCACATGTTCTCCCAAATGCTTCTGGAATGACAAGAAAATAAACGACCAAACAGTATCTTTTGCAAAACAACATTTTCAAATTAAACCTCAACATCAATTTAAGAATATAAAAAATGACCTATAAATGATGTATGAATCACATTAACCTATCCCCCCCTTGATTCATAAATCATACCAACATCACCCTACTATTGAACAAATTTTTGAAAAATAATCAACTCATAAAAAAATGATATTTATCCATCAGTAGTCCATCCATCTTTATCCAGATCAGGAACAGTCAACACCGGCATCTGAGTGTTGTCTCCAGGAATCACTCTCCAACCTATCTCAATATCATAGCTTCCTCAAAGGTCAGTAACAAATTACAAACATCACACAGTGTTATCAAAGCTGAAACTAAAATCTGACCCATCACTGCCCCTACTGGGCCTAATTGATCTTGCAACCAAATCCTTTCAAATGCATCCCTTATAATGCATCTATAACCCCAGTGATATTATCTGAACTATCTGGACTCAAAGTATAACTAATATTTATCAATATTATCTTCCCAAATGTTACACCATACCATGAATGAAGTCCCCCCCTTCTCCCTTACCTTATCCTTCAATGATAGGCTCGAAGACTATGACATGTCCCTTTTCATCCTATTTTGAACTCTAGTTTCAAATCGATCTGTGTTCGGTGCTACTCCTCTTTTAATAGTAAAAACCTCATATGGAAGCTTAAACGTTGACCTGTAACAACATCCTATCCCCCATAGGGTAAGAATATACTCTATCATCACAAACCCACCAAATATCTCTAAAATTCCCATAGTCACATTGTCAGTCAAAAGCTAATCTTTTAACCATCAAAGTCCTGCTCTTCTTACTACCTGATATATATAAAAAGTAACCTATTATTTGTCATTACTACCCTTAAGGTCATACTTATCCAAGGTTATCCTCTACTCATCACACTCTGATATTCCCATAAACATACCCCTTACCTCATATGTTTTATTAGAACAACAACAACTTTTATCCTCACTGGTTCACCTGAATACTTCAGGTTTCCACTGTTACCTGACTTTACATCTAACAATTCCCATAGGGTAATCCATTTACCCAAGAACACTTAAACCCTACTGTTCTGACAACTACATTATTTTATCTGTCAATGACTGTTGCCGATACCACAGTCATGCCAAAGCATAAGACTTACCCACACCTGATAGAGGCCGCGCGACCGTCTAACACGTCTTGGGCTGGCACCCCCAACAGACATCAACCCTCAAGATTCCTCACTGACCTTACAGAATGAGTTAATCTATCTCTAATTTTCACAACAGAGGAACGAGCAGTACTGATCAGATACCCCCCCCCCCTCTGTCATCAAAATCAAAAGACCCCATCCTGCAGCTTCCATGATGAATCTATATTCTCCATTTCAGATTAATCTATATTGTTTCTATCTGCTCTCCTATTTTAATCCTATTCGTACTATCATTGACAGCCCTCTCCATCCGTAACATAAACTCCTAAGTCATTAATTTCAGAAAAGTTGTTGTCGATGTCATACTCCCTACATCGTATCATTAATCCCTTCCAAAGTTACCCTTAAAGTAGTTGATTTAGCTGCTGTATCAACCCTAATTACTTCTAGTGCAAAAGTTCCCATTCCCATTATCCTCTGTGTCTTATCTACTGTTGGAGTGACTGTAATCTACTCTTCCTGAACTCCTTCGGTGACTGCGGAAGCTTCAACAGATTTCAAATCTTCCATTATAGGCATCACTTTACGAATTACATAACCCTTTAACCCATAATTCTTAACCGGAACAACTTCTAATGCTTGCACTAGATAAGTACACATATATTCTCCCTAACCTTTCTCTATAACATTACGCAACATAAGTGAACAGTCACTCCTAACCCTCTTCTAAACTATACCTCCTTTTACTCCTGGTCCTGATAACAATACTTATTCTCCATAATTATCTCTCCATATGGGAGAAACGTCCCCATCCTAAACCCTAATAAGTATTTTTCCCCCTAAAATTGGTGCTGTATTGGTTCCCTTATAATCAAATGCAATATATTTATGACTTTAATACCTATCAATGTTGAAAGAGTTAAATTGCTTCTCCCTGTTGTTCTAATAGACTGAAGTGTTAATGTCCTTATTTACTCCTAGTTTTCCCCCAGTTTTCCCCTAAGACTTTGAACTCTTTCCTTGTACTTCCATCCATCACCACTAGTGTCACTTTTTCCCCAAATCTCAGTCCTATCTCTAAATCCCTGACTTTCAAACTTTTGATTACACAAAATACACCTATAATGACCTTGATCACCCTGCTGGAAACTGTAAATATAGATACTCAATCACCCTCAAATCATTCAGCAACACATACTTTCTCAATGCATCTGCTCCTAACTTATTTTAATCTAATCTTTTCTCTCATAACATTTAAAACCTTTTCCCCTGATTTTCACAAAATCCCCTACCACCAAATGTTTAGACTATGTGATTGGGAAAGTTCCCCACCTGCTTCTGACTCATTACACAAAACGACTAAACACCTTTTAGCCTAACCTCAAATCTCTTGGTGTAAGGATGTAACCCAGAATAACAGTCACTCTATTAAGTTTATTTTCCCAGACAGATTGTCCAACAGGCAATCTAATACATTATCATCCTTCCTATGATATTATCTTTTAAGCAAATGATTCCCAAAAAACCCTACTTCTTAAAATATTCTACCAGACAGTCAGTCGTCTAGTGTGCCTCTGATTGAACACTTCAATTTACACCATGCATCTCTTCCCACAATGTCATTGGTATATTGTCTCTTTTAATTCCTATTTGACTTCTATAGCAGAGCTCAATTGATTCCCTAAGAGTATTTAAACTGTTTTACTACTTCCAATCCCTATCCTAACCTAATTAGTTTATTTTACAGAGTGATATGTTTAACCTCTTTAGACTGAACCCAGATAAGTTTTTCCCCTATTCACTATCACTTCTAATGGTCAGTTGTTTTTACTTCAATTGTTGGCTATTTTCTCTTCCTCTCCAATTCTGTGTCTGTCCAGACCTTGGCTGTGGATATAACACCTGATACCCCCCTTGACTGATACAATTGCATTTGATATTGTTCAGTTGAAGCTGTAACAGTGATTGTTGATTTGATTCACTCTGATTCTTCATAACCAACACTTCTTTTCTTCTTCTCCACCACCAGTTATAAGTTGTATTTGATTGAGTTTTCTTCGTCCGGTTCTTCTCGTTGTGGACCTATCAGTATTCTTCAAAAGGTTATCTTCTAAGTTCTGTTCTTGAAATATCATCTTCTTACCAGTGGCCTTTCCTTTGGCCTCACTGTATTATTCTTCTCCTTCAATTCTTGAGGTCTTCATCCAGTCGTGTTACTTCTTCCACTTCTCCATTTCTTCTTTGCTCTTGTACCTTCAACTTTCATCAGAGATCAAATCTCTAGTATCCATTTCTTCTTTCCTCTCTTGCCACTTCCCTCTGATCACAGAGTCACCTCCACCCATGACCTCTCATCAATCACTCTCATCTTCATCATCCTCTTCTCCTTCACGTTCCAGACATCTCATTTTCTTCCGTCTTCTGGATTCATCTTCATCGTCGTTTCTGCTTGTTCTCTATCTATTCTGCCATTAGTTTCTCTTAACACTACTTTAGTTAAATAATTACTATTTTAGTCAATTTTCCCCTATATCAACCCTTTTAAATTCCTTTATTGTGAACTATATTATTCTAGACTGTATATCCTAAGGCTTACCCCCTTAAATTATTAATATAACCCTAACAACTCCAAATAAATTGAAATAAATCAATTAAAAATCATGAATAATTAAAACCAATTTTTATTCCTATGTCACCCATTTATCAATTAGTGTTGAGTATATTACCACAACCCATCAAATGCAAGTAAATTAGTCAACTTCAAAGCAATCCCAAAAACAAAGCCTCTAACCCTATCATTACTCCAATTCCCATCAAACCCCAGTGATACACAGAGCATCCAAAATGCAATTTTTAATGAAATAGTATTTGCCAAGTCTATGTAAAATCGTCATAACATCACATATCTTGTAACAGTAACCTTTTTTATGACTTGATCCTCTGCCGCGTCACGTGATCACTTCCTGTATCTCCTCGCTCCCCCTCTCTCCTGTCTCTCATGACAAGGGACAAAGACACAAGAACAGCTTTTAGTAGTTAATGCCATCACTGAGTATTTCCAACCATTCAATATTCATTTGTTCTACATTATTCACTCTAAGACTAAACTCAGAACTAAATAGATCGCTCAAAAACATTATTTTAATCCGTTATTTAATTATTTAATTCAATCCATTATAATCCATTATCATATATTTAATTTATAAATTCAATAGGTCCCAAAACAAGTTTCATCTTAACCCACCGCCGTTTAAACTTATAAGATTCGTGTTAAAATCTCATTATGCGTATTTGTTCCGTCGTCTGTGTTCCTCTGTCTCCCCCTGCAGTTTAACCAATGTGTTGTTTTGCAGAATCCCACGCATGCGCAAATATCATTTTAACCTCATGCTTGAGTTTTAGCATCCCCTCGTGGTGTCGTTTAGTGCCGTAAAACAAAACGTTCCCTAATCTCGTGCCATAAACTCCCCTTTCTGTAGTGTAGTGTCGCAAAATTAAACGCATGCGCACATCCATTCAAAAACCCGTTTTCACCTCCACTAAATGGATAACAGTCCAGCTGTACCTTTCGTTCCCCTCCTAGTCAACCAACATTTAACAGCGCTCACAAAACATACAACCTGACTTACAGACAGTGACAAGTTTAAGAGACTTTCACCCGTCGCAACGGAATCTCTAAGGATACGTTAGCATGTAGCACACAACACAATTAGCATTAGCAGTTAGCATTAGCCTGAGGTACACGGTGACACAAAACACATTTAGCCGTTAGCATTAGCCGTTAGCCTTAGCCTGAAGTACCACGTGACCTGAACCAATCAAGAATGAGCTTTAGCCTCCAGCTAACTGCGGCCTACTACACAAATCAATAAAAAACTTTATGCTGCCTTGAAAGATGAATCTCATATCAAGCGGTTATCCCCAACATATCTCCCGTCGGCTATAGAAGAAGTATAACATAAATACAACCATTCACTTCATAATTCCCGCTTAAGGAATCAACCTGACCCAATCTAACTAAGTCCCGGATTTGTGGCCCATTCCTAAAGAATCGCCTCGATCAAGAGGTCTTATCCGTATTCACGGTGCCCTAAAAATGCATACGTATTCCAACATTATTCTCTACCAATCCATTTGTACAATCCATTGTTGTAAACAGCGTTTACACATCAACCAAATTTAGAATATTTTCGTTCAGACTCCCAGTTAACAGCCATAACGCCACCCGAAACACGGTCGTAAGGGTACATTCCTCCAGTGTACATAAGCAGTAACAAAACCAACAACTTAGCTGTGTTTAGTCGGGTCATGACTCCAAATCAAAGTCAGCTTGAGTTAGCTGGGCAACTCCAAATGCAGCAAAGAAGGACTGCATCATCCCTCCTGGCAAGCTCGCCATTCTGTCGTATATGATGAATGGTGGTCATTATTGCTGTCAACAAAAGGAGTCTGCTCATACTGAACATTGATCATAAGGTTTATTCAGACCACAAGCTTCAGCATGAGTTTACAGACACGCGTTGTCTGGAGAGCAGTTGCCTCGAATTATAATAACCGCTCTGGGGTTTATTGTCTAAAACCCTTCTTATATAGACAATACCAAAATAAGGGTTACCCCCTCTTCTGGCCAATCACCAGTCTCCCCTCGGGCGTCACCCTCCAAGCGGCACATTTCAAATAACATCATAAAACATCCCCCCTCTGGCCTGAACAACCAACATTCCATTTCGTCATGAAAAACATTTAACAAAGGCATAATCTTCAGATACGATAATAACATGAAAAACTCAGTGTTGATTTTAAATATAAACATTAACAGTCCACAAAAATGGTGTGTAAAACATTATGTTGGCTTGGCTGATAAAAAGGGTAGATTGAATTTCTCTTGGCAGTTGTGGCTCCCAGGTCTACAGCCAATCAAGGACTAGCTACCCATCCCCCACTGCTGCTCTCACCCCCCCCCCACCCCCCACCCCATCCCCTGACATGCTGGACTCTCAGGTTCTGTTCAATAAAGTGCAGCACAGCACAGTACAGTACAACTTTATTAGTCCATGTTACAGGGAACAAATGGAATTTGTCTTTCTGAAAGGGATTGGTCACAGATCTGCCAGTTCAGATCAAATCCCACATTTTGTTGTCTAGCTCAGGACTCAAACCAGTGACCTTTCAGTTACTGGACTAATTCTCTAACTTCCACCTCCTAACACTTCTAGCATGGGCTTCCTAGGCAAAGTTCCTTTTACACTATCCCATGTGTGTAGAAAACATGAGTCTGTCTCATGATCTGGTAATGAGGTAGTCCTGCCTTCAACTTCAAAATCAGTGTCACCCTCAGCTCAAGAGGGCATTCATTACCTCTTGGTCTAATGGTCAAGACACTGTTTTTTCCCATGGGACACCTGGGTACAGATCCCGCCCATGAAATGTGCACACCTCTCCCAAGGCACCATTCCACTGCTTCCACCAATGTAGTGTTTTTTACAAACAGCAACGGTGTAATGCCCCTTTCGTCTCAAACCCAGGTCTCCCTGCCCGTAGGCAAACAAATATATTGTAGTGAATTCAGGGGGTAGCCCCAAACAGGTTTTGAACCTGGGTCCATCAACTGTCAAGCCAACACCTTAAGCGTGTTAGGTTCTAAATGAACCTAGTAAAACTCAGGGACGTTTAGTAAAGCTCAAACCAAGTTTATTCACCCACTGGATCATACAGCTGCATAAGACAAAGAACATATTCACACAAGCACTGGTATTTAACCCTTCCTCCTATGCTGAGCCCCTCCTTCCACATCTGAACAGCCAATACACCTCTGTTGCTATCCAGAAGATTAGTGATATATGTTCTTCCTCACTTCATCTAACCTGACCTCTGCCCAAATTGCTCACTCCTCCCCAACTCACGGCTGTCATGTTGACTTGTACCAGACTGTGTCTCTTCTCCTCCAATAGGATCCCTGATGACTAACAATAACATATCCTGACAGAATGGAAACGTTATACATTCCCCTCTCTCCCTCAGTGACATGAATAAGTCTATTTCATGTTTAGAAGTCAGAACCCAACAAGCGCTACGCCAAGAGGTCCGAACCTCTCGATGTTGTGGCTAGGTGTTGGATTAAGGTCGCTACATTACCCCCTTCCTTGGGGAAAGCATGCCCCCACACTTCTTTATAGCAAGTCTCTCACGTGTACACGCCTCTTTGATGGCCTCACAGGCACTATCCCACTTTTGACACCAATGTAACGAATTAAGGGATAGCTCCAACCGGGACTCGAACCCGGGTCCAGCGATTATCAAGCCAACAGGTTATCCATTACACCAAGAGATCAGAAGGTGGTAATTGGTAGGTGTTGGGTTCAGCTTGCTACAGTATATACTTATATAGGGCAATGTGTGATCTGGGAGCGGCAGCACTACCACTAGTGCTCCTGACACAGCCTAACACAATCTTTACCTTCTGAACCTTAAAAACTGACCTAAAGTCAGATGCATTTAGACAAACCACCATGTGAGCAGCAAGTGTAGGGTTAATGGAGTGAAGTGGGGGATGGGTAGGACCACCAGTATCAACTATATGTCTATGAATGCATTACCATTAATGCAGTACTAAAACGGATGGATGCTCTTCATCAACACCATCTCACCTGTGAAACTAGACATCAACAATCAATCAACAAATGAAGACATTAGAACTGCTAAAGGTCAGATATTATATTCTGACACCAATTTCCTACTGGTAGATTTTGTACATGATCTGTCAATCCTGAGAGCAACGCTCTCTCTCCTCCCCTTCCCCCATCTCTCTTTGCTGGGGTGAAGTTTCCCCTAGATACAGATCTAGGATCAGCTTCCCCTCCCCCAAACCTAACAAGGATCATTAGTGGGGGGAATTTAAACCTGAAGCCAGTGTCTATTTGGGAAACGTGTCCCCTCCTCCCCACAACTCTACATGTGGATGCGGCTTCCTCCATCTCACCATGTTCACAAAGAAAACGGCAGTGTATTTCAGCTGTAAGAATTTTGAAGTTACTAGCTATATTATTTTGAATTGAATTTACCTAGCTTCATTATTATTCAACCAGTAGAGAGGCCTCTGTGTAGTTGGAGAAAAATACTCTTTACCCCCAGGTCTCCTTGAGATGACCAGTAGAGGTCTCTGTTAGTTCGAGAACAATACTCTTTACCCCAGGTCTCCTTGAGATGACCAATAGAGGCCTATGTGTAGTTGGAGAAAAATACTATTTACAGATGAGCTTTGGGTTTCTAGGTATGTTTAGACCCAGATAAGTTAAGTGATCATGCACCACTTTAAATGGTATCCTCTCTAGCTCACTTGTTGTAAAATTATCTGAGATACATATGAGGTCACTTTTTCCCCAATTTATTGAATTTCCAGATTGTTTGCTAAATGAATTGATTAAGTCTAGTAGGTTAGGGACAGAGGCTACTGGGTCTGAGAGGTATAAAAGCACATCGTCTGCATATAACAAAATGATGCTTTCTATGTTTCCTACTTTAAGACCTTGGATATTAGGATGATCCCTTATTTGTATCGCCAGGGGTTCAAGGGAGACAGCGAAGAGCAGAGGACTGAGTGGGCAACCCTGCTGGACAGATCTCGGTAGTTCAAAGGGACTGGATTTGTCTCTGTTGGTCAGAATAGAGGATGTTGGGCAGGCGATCTCCTCCAGTCACATGCCATTCCCTTTTGTTTTATGGCAGACTCATATGAAATAATATGACCTCTCATAACCACTTGAAAAGTTTCTATAGTGTAGAAGCAGATACCACTCCTGTGTCATTAGTCTTTGGCTTGGATGCATATTTGATGTGGTTGAAATACTGTCATCTTTTATGATGCTGATAAAGACAGGGGCCGTCTGTTAAGGTGCTAACTGCACAGTGTAGCTACAGGTTATACACTGAGTGGACTAAATATTCACAACACTGTTATGACCAGTTTCTCTGGTATCTCGTACTTCAGGATGTAAGAGAGTAGTCGACCACTTAGATGGAGAGTTGATTCATTGTTATTTAATGGTTACAGTACTGGATTCAATGACAAGCGGTACGGGCTTAGCCTCTTGTCATCTGAATGACTTCCATAGAAAACCTCTCAGTTTATATAATGCTCTCCGAGCTACTTCCATCCCACAGTTGCCAACCATTATTGAGTGTCACTCATCTCCTACAATAGGATCCCCGTACATAGTATCGTGTGGCACCCTAGCCAGGCCATTCCATCACATACTCTTTCTAAGATTAGCAACAGTGGCCCCTAATCTATCTTGGCACGCCGACCTTCTGGCCCCCCATCCGTGACCGACACAACACATGGCTTGTCCTTCTCCTCTCTCTCACCTACAGCTGATGACTTTAAAGACATTAATAAATGCTGTATCAAAAGACGTTATATCAAACACCTTCCTAATATTGAGTTACCTCTCCGCTTTTGCCCTCAGAACAGCCTCAATTCGTCGGGACATGGACTCTACAAGGTGTTGAAAGCGTTCCACAGGGATGCTGGCCCATGTTGACGCCAATTACATTTTAGTCATTTAGCAGACGCTCTTATCCAGAGCGACTTACAGTTAGTGAATACATATATTTTTTATACTGGCCCCCCGTGGGAAACGAACCCACAACACTGGCGTTGCAAACGCCATGCTCTATCAACTGAGCTACATCCCTGCCGGCCATTCCCTCCCGTACCCTGGACAACTGTGCGCCGTCCATGAGTCTCCCGGTCGCGACAGAGCCTGGATTCGAACCAGGATCTCTAGTGGCACAGTTAGCACTGTGATGCAGTGCCTTAGACCACTGCGCCACTCAGGAGACAATTATTGTGTCAAGTTGGCTGGATGTCCTTTGTGTGGTGTACCATGAACGTGAAAAACCCAGCAACGTTGCAGTTCTTGACACAAACCGGTGCGCCTGGCACCTACTACCATACCCCGTTCAAAGGCACTTCAATATTTTGTCTTGCCCATTCACCCTCTGAATGGCACACACACACAATCCATGTCTCAATTGTCTCCAGGCTTAAACATCCTTCTTTAACCCGTCCCGTCCCCTTCATCTACAAGTGACATCAATAAGGGATCATAGCTTTCACCTGGATTCACCTGCTCAGTCTGTCATGGAAAGAGCAGGTGTCCTTAATGTTTTGTCCACTTAGTGTAAATTGCAAAATAATGATCCATTGATGGATTTTCTTATGTAGTCTATTGTTTTCTCTGTATTGAACCTGCCTGCCACCCACCCGCCTGGGGACTGTGGGTTATGAGACAACCCCCGCATCACTAGCTTGCATGTTCTGCAGCCTTGTAGAGATAGGGAGGGGATGACTGGGAGGCAGGTTGCCATTTATTGTCATGAATCTTGCCCTGGAGGCAGTTCTGCAAAGTGGTCACTAGCTGGCACAGGCATAAAGTAATAATATCTGATTTTAATGCTAACCTTAACCTCACTGCTAATCCTTACCTTAAATTAAAACCATAAAACACAATTGTTTTCCACAAATATTTACGATATAGCCAATTTTGACTATGCAGCTGTCATATCTAGAGGAAATTGTGCAGTTCTGCCTCCAGGGCAAGATTCATGACAAAAGTCAACCTGTGACTGGGAGAGGACAATGTAAAATCGATATCGACATTGTTTTGAGAATTAACATGCTTTTTATTATGAAAAGTACAATATATCCATGTACAATTGTACAGTTATGGAGCATATGTCCATATACAGTTGTACAATTTGTTTTTCAACATAAAAGACATACAAAAAAATATCACATTGGTATTTCAACAGTGTTATTGTAAGAGTTTAAATGGTTAAACGGAGGATACATCTACAACAGTATAAAATAAGTGCAGTATGTTCTGAGTATGTTACCTTAACGTAAACTCATAACGTCCCACTATAACTTCATGGGAGTCTAGTGGAAAGACTACATGTTGTTTTGGGTGGATTCATCAACATTTGCAGAATATTCCTGTAATGTCAGATGGCATCTTGTCAGACGGCAACAGCCTAGTCGGCTGCAGACACTCATAAGGAGTTCAAGTAGTTTATTTGCCCTTTGCAGGTATTAAAAGTAATACATGCATTGTAATTCCTTGTTGGAGCTCATATAGGACAGTACATACCAGTGGAGGCTGCTGAGGGGAGGACGGCTCATAATAATGGCTGGAACGGAGCCAATTAAATGGCATCAAACACATGGAAACCATGGAAACCATGTATTTGATGTATTTGATACCATTCCACTCAATACGCTCCAGCCATTACAAGCCTGTCCTCCCCAACTAAGGACCCACCAACCTCCTGTGGTACGTACACACAAACAGTAAAATATATCATAAGAACATCAATAAAACATGCAAAGTGGTAAAAGATTATAAAAGGAAAAAAATGTTCAGTGATGTTCTAAAAGTCTGATGGAAACAGTTTAGGTTGCTTGATTTAACAGGCAGATAGAACTGGGATAGAAGCTGTTCTGGAACCTGGGATCCAGAAACTGCCTAGCAACCACTGGTCCTCACTAGACTGGTGCCCTGCATGTCTATTTGTTCATTGGAGTTTATCAGGTGTTGAAGTGATGTCTGTGTTTGTTGGTCACTTAGTGCTGGAATGAGGTGTCTGTTTGTTCCCAATTCTGTCAGAAATGATGGTCCTCATTTGAAGGTCCTGTGTCAAGGTCCTCACTATTATAGGAAGATGTGTGAGCGTGTGTCCAGTGTGTGTGTGTATCCAAAGTGTGTGTGTGTGTCCAGTGTGTGTGTGAGTGGGTGTGTGTCCAATATGTGTGTGTGTGTCTCCTGTGTATGTGTGTGTCCAGTGTGTGTGTCCAGTGTGTGTGTGTCTCCTGTGTGTATCCATTGTGTGTGTGTGTGTGTGTCCAGCATGTATATATACTGTAGCTATAGACAACCATTGAACGTTATCCTGCTCCCAAATATATATATACTGTAGCTATAGCCAACCACTGAACGTTATCCTGCTCCCAAATATATATACTGTAGCTATAGCCAACCACTGAACGTCATCCTGCTCCCAAATATATATACTGTAGCTATAGCCAACCACTGAACGCTATCCTGCTCCCAAATATATATAATGTAGCTATAGCCAACCACTGAATGTTATCCTGCTCCCAAATATATATACTGTAGCTATAGCCAACCACTGAACGTTATCCTGGTCCCAAATATATATATATATATATATATATATATATATATATATATATATATATATATATATATATATATATATATATATATATATATACTGTAGCTATAGCCAACCACTGAACGTTATCCTGCTCCCAAATATATATATACTGTAGCTATAGCCAACCACTGAACGTTATCCTGCTCCCAAATATATATACTGTAGCTATAGCCAACCACTGAACGTTATCCTGCCCCCAAATATATATACTGTAGCTATAGCCAACCATTGCAGTTGATATGGTCAGTAGTGACTTGCCACATGATAGGTAAACAAACAAACAGTCAAGTAGCCTACAAGCTGAGGATGAAAAATGTATGCACTCACTAAAAACAAGCGGATTCAGCAACACGGACACCGATTGAAATTCTTGCGATTTGACAGTTCCCAAAGGACATGAACTGGTTGACTCAACATTGTTTCTACTTTATAGGACAAGGCTTAATCAGTTTTATGGGAAACCAGCCAATAGTGTACAGCCATAATATAAATGTTTAATGTCTGTTTCCACTAGATTGCGTTACTGACTGACCAGACTGTCTGACCTGCACTGCCTCCTCCTGACTGATATCTAACCAGCCCAGAGGCTTGGAGAGACATTAGACTGTCTGACTGATATCTAACCAGCCCAGAGGCTTGGAGAGACATTAGACTGTCTGACTGATATCTAACCAGCCCAGAGGCTTGAAGAGACATTAGACTGTCTGACTGATATCTAACCAGCCCAGAGGCTTGAAGAGACATTAGACTGTCTGACTGATATCTAACCAGCCCAGAGGCTTGAAGAGACATTAGACTGTCTGACTGATATCTAACCAGCCCAGAGGCTTGAAGAGACATTAGACTGTCTGACTGATATCTAACCAGCCCAGAGGCTTGAAGACACATTAGACTGTCTGACTGATACCTAACCAGCCCAGAGGCTTGAAGAGACATTAGACTGTCTGACTGATATCTAACCAGCCCAGAGGCTTGAAGAGACATTAGACTGTCTGACTGATATCTAACCAGCCCAGAGGCTTGAAGAGACATTAGACTGTCTGACTGATATCTAACCAGCCCAGAGGCTTGGAGAGACATTAGACTGTCTGACTGATATCTAACCAGCCCAGAGGCTTGAAGAGACATTAGACTGTCTGACTGATATCTAACCAGCCCAGAGGCTTGGAGAGACATTAGACTGTCTGACTGATATCTAACCAGCCCAGAGGCTTGAAGAGACATTAGACTGTCTGACTGATATCTAACCAGCCCAGAGGCTTGAAGAGACATTAGACTGTCTGACTGATATCTAACCAGCCCAGAGGCTTGAAGAGACATTAGACTGTCTGACTGATATCAAACCAGCCCAGAGGCTTGAAGAGACATTAGACTGTCTGACTGATATCTAACCAGCCCAGAGGCTTGAAGAGACATTAGACTGTCTGACTGATATCTAACCAGCCCAGAGGCTTGAAGAGACATTAGACTGTCTGACTGATATCTAACCAGCCCAGAGGCTTGAAGAGACATTAGACTGTCTGACTGATATCTAACCAGCCCAGAGGCTTGAAGAGACATTAGACTGTCTGACTGATATCTAACCAGCCCAGAGGCTTGAAGAGACATTAGACTGTCTGACTGATATCTAACCAGCCCAGAGGCTTGAAGAGACATTAGACTGTCTGACTGATATCTAACCAGCCCAGAGGCTTGAAGAGACATTAGACTGTCTGACTGATATCTAACCAGCCCAGAGGCTTGAAGAGACATTAGACTGTCTGACTGATATCTAACCAGCCCAGAGGCTTGAAGAGACATTAGACTGTCTGACTGATATCTAACCAGCCCAGAGGCTTGAAGAGACATTAGACTGTCTGACTGATATCTAACCAGCCCAGAGGCTTGAAGAGACATTAGACAGTCTGACTGATATCTAACCAGCCCAGAGGCTTGAAGAGACATTAGACTGTCGGACTGATATCTAACCAGCCCAGAGGCTTGAAGAGACATTAGACTGTCTGACTGATATCTAACCAGCCCAGAGGCTTGAAGAGACATTAGACTGTCGGACTGATATCTAACCAGCCCAGAGGCTTGAAGAGACATTAGACTGTCTGACTGATATCTAACCAGCCCAGAGGCTTGAAGAGACATTAGACTGTCTGACTGATATCTAACCAGCCCAGAGGCTTGAAGAGACATTAGACTGTCTGACTGATATCTAACCAGCCCAGAGGCTTGGAGAGACATTAGACTGTCTGACTGATATCTAACCAGCCCAGAGGCTTGAAGAGACATTAGACTGTCTGACTGATATCTAACCAGCCCAGAGGCTTGAAGAGACATTAGACTGTCTGACTGATATCTAACCAGCCCAGAGGCTTGAAGAGACATTAGACTGTCTGACTGATATCTAATCAGCTCAGAGGCTTGAAGAACATTAGACTGGTTGACTGATATCTAACCAGCCCAGAGGCTTGAAGAGACATTAGACTGTCTGACTGATATCTAACCAGCCCAGAGGCTTGAAGAGACATTAGACTGTCTGACTGATATCTAACCAGCCCAGAGGCTTGAAGAGACATTAGACTGTCTGACTGATATCTAACCAGCCCAGAGGCTTGAAGAGACATTAGACTGTCTGACTGATATCTACACATCCCAGAGGCTTGAAGAGACATTAGACTGTCTGACTGATATCTAACCAGCCCAGAGGCTTGAAGAGACATTAGACTGTCTGACTGATATCTAACCAGCCCAGAGGCTTGAAGAGACGTTAGACTGTCTGACTGATATCTAACCAGCCCAGAGGCTTGAAGAGACATTAGACTGTCTGACTGATATCTAACCAGCCCAGAGGCTTGAAGAGACATTAGACTGTCTGACTGGTATCTAACCAGCCCAGAGGCTTGAAGAGACATTAGACTGTCTGACTGATATCTAACCAGCCCAGAGGCTTGAAGAGACATTAGACTGTCTGACTGATATCTAACCAGCCCAGAGGCTTGAAGAGACATTAGACTGTCTGACTGATATCTAACCAGCCCAGAGGCTTGAAGAGACATTAGACTGTCTGACTGATATCTAACCAGCCCAGAGGCTTGAAGAGACATTAGACTGTCTGACTGATATCTAACCAGCCCAGAGGCTTGGAGAGACATTAGACTGTCTGACTGATATCTAACCAGCCCAGAGGCTTGAAGAGACATTAGACTGTCTGATTGATATCTAACCAGCCCAGAGGCTTGAAGAGTCATTAGACTGTCTGACTGATATCTAACCAGCCCAGAGGCTTGAAGAGACATTAGACTGTCTGACTGATATCTAACCAGCCCAGAGGCTTGAAGAGACATTAGACTGTCTGACTGATATCTAACCAGCCCAGAGGCTTAAAGAGACATTAGACTGTCTGACTGATATCTAACCAGCTCAGAGGCTTGAAGAGACATTAGACTGTCTGACTGATATCTAACCAGCCCAGAGGCTTGAAGAGACATTAGACTGTCTGACTGATATCTAACCAGCCCAGAGGCTTGAAGAGACATTAGACTGTCTGACTGATATCTAACCAGCCCAGAGGCTTGAAGAGACATTAGACTGTCTGACTGATATCTAACCAGCCCAGAGGCTTGAAGAGACATTAGACTGTCTGACTGATATCTAACCAGCCCAGAGGCTTGAAGAGACATTAGACTGTCTGACTGATATCTAACCAGCCCAGAGGCTTGAAGAGACATTAGACTGTCTGACTGATATCTAACCAGCCCAGAGGCTTGAAGAGACATTAGACTGTCTGACTGATATCTAACCAGCCCAGAGGCTTGAAGAGACATTAGACTGTCTGACTGATATCTAACCAGCCCAGAGGCTTGAAGAGACATTAGACTGTCTGACTGATATCTAACCAGCCCAGAGGCTTGAAGAGACATTAGACTGTCTGACTGATATCTAACCAGCCCAGAGGCTTGAAGAGACATTAGACTGTCTGACTGATATCTATCCAGCCCAGAGGCTTGAAGAGACATTAGACTGTCTGACTGATATCTAACCAGCCCAGAGGCTTGAAGAGACATTAGACTGTCTGACTGATATCTAACCAGCCCAGAGGCTTGAAGAGACATTAGACTGTCTGACTGATATCTAACCAGCCCAGAGGCTTGAAGAGACATTAGACTGTCTGACTGATATCTAACCAGCCCAGAGGCTTGAAGAGACATTAGACTGTCTGACTGATATCTAACCAGCCCAGAGGCTTGAAGAGACATTAGACTGTCTGACTGATATCTAACCAGCCCAGAGGCTTGAAGAGACATTAGACTGTCTGACTGATATCTAACCAGCCCAGAGGCTTGAAGAGACATTAGACTGTCTGACTGATATCTAACCAGCCCAGAGGCTTGAAGAGACATTAGACTGTCTGACTGATATCTAACCAGCCCAGAGGCTTGAAGAGACATTAGACTGTCTGACTGATATCTAACCAGCCCAGAGGCTTGAAGAGACATTAGACTGTCTGACTGATATCTAACCAGCCCAGAGGCTTGAAGAGACATTAGACTGTCTGACTGATATCTAACCAGCCCAGAGGCTTGAAGAGACATTAGACTGTCTGACTGATATCTAACCAGCCCAGAGGCTTGAAGAGACATTAGACTGTCTGACTGATATCCAACCAGCCCAGAGGCTTGAAGAGACATTAGACTGTCTGACTGATATCTAACCAGCCCAGAGGCTTGAAGAGACATTAGACTGTCTGACTGATATCTAACCAGCCCAGAGGCTTGAAGAGACATTAGACTGTCTGACTGATATCTAACCAGCCCAGAGGCTTGAAGAGACATTAGACTGTCTGACTGATATCTAACCAGCCCAGAGGCTTGAAGAGACATTAGACTGTCTGACTGATATCTAACCAGCCCAGAGGCTTGAAGAGACATTAGACTGTCTGACTGATATCTAACCAGCCGAGAGGCTTGAAGAGACATTAGACTGTCTGACTGATATCTAACCAGCCCAGAGGCTTGAAGAGACATTAGACTGTCTGACTGATATCTAACCAGCCCAGAGGCTTGAAGAGACATTAGACTGTCTGACTGATATCTAACCAGCCCAGAGGCTTGAAGAGACATTAGACTGTCTGACTGATATCTAACCAGCCCAGAGGCTTGAAGAGACATTAGACTGTCTGACTGATATCTAACCAGCCCAGAGGCTTGAAGAGACATTAGACTGTCTGACTGATATCTAACCAGCCCAGAGGCTTGAAGAGACATTAGACTGTCTGACTGATATCTAACCAGCCCAGAGGCTTGAAGAGGCATTAGACTGTCTGACTGATATTTAATCAGCTCAGAGGCTTGAAGAGACATTAGACTGTCTGACTGATATCTAACCAGCCCAGAGGCTTGAAGAGACATTAGACTGTCTGACTGATATCTAACCAGCCCAGAGGCTTGAAGAGACATTAGACTCTCTGACTGATATCTAACCAGCCCAGAGGCTTGAAGAGACATTAGACTGTCTGACTGATATCTAACCAGACCAGAGGCTTGAAGAGACATTAGACTGTCTGACTGATATCTAACCAGCTCAGAGGCTTGAAGAGACATTAGACTGTCTGACTGATATCTAAACAGCCCAGAGGCTTGAAGAGACATTAGACTGTCTGACTGATATCTAACCAGCCCAGAGGCTTAAAGAGACATTAGACTGTCTGACTGATATCTAACCAGCCCAGAGGCTTGAAGAGACATTAGACTGTCTGACTGATATCTAACCAGCCCAGAGGCTTGAAGAGACATTAGACTGTCTGACTGATATCTAACCAGCCCAGAGGCTTGAAGAGACATTAGACTGTCTGACTGATATCTAACCAGCCCAGAGGCTTGAAGAGACATTAGACTGTTTGAGCTACACTGCCTCCTCCTGTGAGAGCCACGTCAGGCGACACTACACCGTCCCAACAATGCAAACACACATCCTGGTCGAGGTCACTGGAGACGGGGGGACACAAAGGCCACCATGGCAACGCTGGAAAGACAAAGATAACTCGAGGTAATTTTCTGTTATTTAATGTTCCTGAATGCCATTGACAATACCCCAATTTGATAAATACTCCTATTTGATAAACCATTTCTTTGTATTTCAGTTAGAGAAACTAAACTGTGAACTGTGTGTGTCATGCTTAGGAAAGTGACACTGAGGAGGAGGAGGAGGAGGAACGGGGGAGCTTCTGTAAAAAGATGAAGATGCAAGTTATTAAAGTGGAAAATATTATGCTGAGGAGAATTCTGACAAACTATTGAGGAGGATATATGAGCTAGAGCAACAGAACAGAAACATCGATATAGACTTGAAGCAGGAGAACTCTGAATTAAAGAAAACTTCTAAGGACTTGAAGCAGAAGAACTCTGAGCTAGAGAACACTTCTGAAGACTTAAAGCAGAAGAACTCTGAGCTAGAGAACACTTCTGAAGACTTAAAGCAGAAGAACTCTGAACTGGAGAAAACTTCTGAAGACTTGAAGCAGAAGAACTCTGAGCTAGAGAAAACTTATGAAGACTTGAAGCAGAAGAACTCTGAACTAGAGAAAGACTTGGAGCAGAAGAATCAACAGGAAAAGTCATGTTCTATAAATTAAGCTCAGACTACACTAAAAGAAGGCGCTACCTAGAACCATAATGGTTCTTCAATTATCTTCGTAGGAGAACCGTCTGAAAAAAAACATTTTTTGTTACAAGTGGAACCCTTTCACCACTAAAAGGTTCTAAGTAGAACCGTTTTCACCACCCAAGGGTTCTACCTGAAACAAAAAAGGGTTTTCCTATGGGGACAAACGAAGAACCCCTTTGCGTGTAGTATCAAAATAACTATAAATGGGAATTATCTTCTTGGAGATAAGTGTCAGAATCTGGGCACTAAACTCGCTGTTTTTGAGTTTTAATCACTGTTTATATCCATTTCTACTCAGAACAGACTAATAATACCCACCCAGTCATGTAGATGAATACCTCTCTGAGTGGTTTTACAGTGTCTCAGTCCTGTAGATGAATACCTCTCTGAGTGGTTCTACAGTGTCTCAGTCCTGTAGATGAATACCTCTCTGAGTGGTTCTACAGTGTCTCAGTCCTGTAGATGAATACCTCTCTGAGTGGTTCTACAGTGTCCCAGTCCTGTAGATGAATACCTCTGTGAGTGGTTCTACAGTGTCCCAGTCCTGTAGATGAATACCTCTCTGAGTGGTTCTACAGTGTCTCAGTCCTGTAGATGAATACCTCTCTGAGTGGTTCTCCAGTGTCTCAGTCCTGTAGATGAATACCTCTCTGAGTGGTTCTACAGTGTTCCAGTCCTGTAGATGAATACCTCTCTGAGTGGTTTTACAGTGTCTCAGTCCTGTAGATGAATTCCTCTCTGAGTGGTTTACAGTGTCCCAGTCCTGTAGATGAATTCCTCTCTGAGTGGTTTACAGTGTCCCAGTCCTGTAGATGAATACCTCTCTGAGTGGTTTACAGTGTCCCAGTCCTGTAGATGAATACCTCTCTGAGTGGTTTTACAGTGTCCCAGTCCTGTAGATGAATACCTCTCTGAGTGGTTCTACAGTGTCCCAGTCCTGTAGATGAATACCTCTCTGAGTGGTTCTACAGTGTCTCCGTCCTGTAGATGAATACCTCTCTGAGTGGTTCTACAGTGTCTCAGTCCTGTAGATGAATACCTCTCTGAGTGGTTTACAGTGTCCCAGTCCTGTAGATGAATTCCTCTCTGAGTGGTTTTACAGTGTCCCAGTCCTGTAGATGAATACCTCTCTGAGTGGTTTTACAGTGTCCCAGTCCTGTAGATGAATACCTCTCTGAGTGATTTTACAGTGTCTCAGTCCTGTAGATGAATACCTCTCTGAGTGGTTTTACAGTGTCCCAGTCCTGTAGATGAATACCTCTCTGAGTGGTTTTACAGTGTCTCAGTCCTGTAGATGAATACCTCTCTGAGTGGTTTTACAGTGTCCCAGTCCTGTAGATGAATACCTCTCTGAGTGGTTTTACAGTGTCTCAGTCCTGTAGATGAATACCCCTCTGAGTGGTTCTACAGTGTCCCAGTCCTGTAGATGAATACCTCTCTGAGTGGTTTTACAGTGTCTCAGTCCTGTAGATGAATCCCTCTCTCTGAGTGGTTCTCCAGTGTCCCAGTCCTGTAGATGAATACCTCTCTGAGTGGTTCTCCAGTGTCTCAGTCCTGTAGATGAATACCTCTCTGAGTGGTTCTCCAGTGTCCCAGTCCTGTAGATGAATACCTCTCTGAGTGGTTTTACAGTGTCCCAGTCCTGTAGATGAATACCTCTCTGAGTGGTTTTACAGTGTCCCAGTCCTGTAGATGAATACCTCTCTGAGTGGTTCTCCAGTGTCCCAGTCCTGTAGATGAATACCTCTCTGAGTGGTTTTACAGTGTCCCAGTCCTGTAGATGAATCCCTCTCTCTGAGTGGTTCTCCAGTGTCCCAGTCCTGTAGATGAATACCTCTCTGAGTGGTTTTACAGTGTCCCAGTCCTGTAGATGAATACCTCTCTGAGTGGTTCTCCAGTGTCCCAGTCCTGTAGATGAATACCTCTGAGTGGTTCTCCAGTGTCCCAGTCCTGTAGATGAATACCTCTCTGAGTGGTTTTACAGTGTCCCAGTCCTGTAGATGAATACCTCTCTGAGTGGTTCTCCAGTGTTTCTGTGTTTAATCTACATGATATATCAGCTCTTACTGTTCGCTTCAGACTTGCTCATTCAAAACCTCTATTAGAGGCATTTTCACATTATCCCTGTAGGATCAGCTGGATCCTGGAGTGTTCAGAACATTAAAGCATGATCTTGCTTAAAGAAAAAAATAAGCAAACACATTCCCCCTTCCATATGTTTGGGGGAGACTCCCCAAACATATGGATGAAGGTTCTCTGGTCAGATGAGACAAAAATTGAGCTTTTTGGCCATCAAGGAAAACGCTATGTCTGGCGCAAACTCAACACCTCTCATCACCCTGAGAACACCATCCCCACAGTGAAGCATGGTGGTGGCAGCATCATGCTGTGGGGATGTTTTTTATCGGCAGGGACTGGGAAACTGTTCAAAATTGAAGGAATGATGGATGGCGCTAAATACAGGGAAATTCTTGAGGGAAACCTGTTTCAGTCTTCCAGAGATTTGAGACTGGGACGGAGGTTCACCTTCCAGCAGGTCAATGACCCTAAGCATACTGCTAAAGCAACACTTGAGTGGTTTGAGGGGAAACATTTAAATGACTTGGAATGGCCTAGTCAAAGCCCAGACCTCAATCCAATTGAGAATCTGTGGTATGACTTAAAGATTGCTGTACACCAGCGGAACCCATCCAACTTGAAGGAGCTGGAGCAGTTTTGCCTTGAAGAATGGGCAAAAATCCAAGTGGCTAGATGTGCCAAGCTTATAGAGACATACCCCAAGAGACTTGCAGTTGTAATTGCTGCAAAAGGTGGCTCTACAAAGTATTGACTTTGGGGGGGGTGAATAGTTATGCACGCTCAAGTTTTCAGTTTTTTTGTCTTATTTCTTGTTTGTTTCACGATAAAAAATATTTTTCATCTTCAAAGTGGTAGGCATGTTGTGTAAATCAATTGATACAAACACCCAAAAAATCTATTTTAATTCCAGGTTGTAAGGCAACAAAATAGGAAACATGCCAAGGGGAGTGAATACTTTCGCAAACCACTGTATATCATGTATAATTAAAATTAATTTGTTTTGTTTAACTGATTGAACAAACGTTTTGTTTTTAACTTTTATTTGTGGTGTGGTTTTCATATCAGCCCTTTTGGGCTTCCCATCCTCACCTGAACACCGTTTTTACCTGTTTATTTTCATATCAGCCCTTTTGAGCTTCCAGCGTCACCTGAACACCGTTTTTACCTGTTTATTTTCATATCAGCCCTTTTGGGCTTCCAGCCTCACCTGAACACCGTTTTTACCTGTTTATTTATCTGCAGTGTTTTGTCTTTCACTTCTTTTCTTTGGTGTGAATAAATAAAACCTAAAACCTAATTGAGAAATGGTTTCACTTGCAATGACTTGTTATGTTTAAACCGTGATTTAAACTGAGACTCAGTGATATGACATGTAAGGCTGTGTGTCTGCCTGTATTCATATATGTACCTGATTTCCATTCAGACTGCTTTGTCCAGCCAAGTGGCACTTTGTGGGATACATTGAATGTAATGGAGTTGAAGTTGTGTTCCCAGCAGTCCACAGGGTGGCGCCAGAGCAGCATAACTGGACTGGTGAGACCTGAGTAATATACCAGGGAAATACACTATATATACAAAAGTATGTGGACACCCCTTCAAATGAGTGGATTCGGCTATTTCAGCCAAACCCGTTGCTGACAGGTGTATGAAATCCAGCACACAGCCATGCAATCTCCATAGACAAACATTGGCAGTAGAATGGCCTTACTGAAGTGCTCATTGACTTTCAACATGGCACCGTCATAGAATGCCACCTTTCCAACAAGTCACATTTCTGCCCTGCTAAAGCTGCCCCGGTCAACTGTAAGTGCTTTTATTGTGAAGTGGAAATGTCTAGGAGCAACAACGGCTCAGCCCTGAAGTTGTAGGCCACACAAGCTCACAGAACGGGACCGCTTAGTGTCTATGGAGATTGCATGGCTGTGTGCTCGATTTTATACACCTGTCAGCAACCGGTGTGGCTGAAATATCCAAATCCACTAATTTGAAAGGGTGTCCACATACTGCTGTATATATAGTGTATAGTTACACAGTGCTTTCGGAAAGTATTCAGACCCCTTGACTTTTTCCACATTTTGTTACGTTAAAGCCTTATTCTAAAATTGATTAAACTGTTTTTTTCCCTCATTAATCTACACACAACATCCCATAATGACAAAGTTATGGGTTTTTAGAACTCCTGTGTTGTCTTGGTTGTGTGCTTAGGCTCATTGTCCTGTTGGAAGGTGAACCTTCACCCCAGTCTGAGGTCCAGAGCGCTCTGGAGCAGGTTTTCATCAAGGATCTCTCTGTACTTTGCTCTGTTCATCTTTCCCTCGATCCTGACTAGTCTCCCAGTCCCTGCCACTAAAAAACATCCCCACAGCATGCTGCCACCACCATGTTTCACCGTAGGGATGGTGCCAGGTTTCCTCCAGACGTGACGCTTGGCATTCAGGCCAAAGAGATCAATCTTGGTTTCATCAGACCAGAGAATCTTGTTTCTCATGGACTGAGAGTCTTTAGGTGCCTTTTGGCAAACTCCAAGCGGGCTGTCATGTGCCTTTTACTGAGGAGTGGCTTCCGTCTGGCCACTCTACCATAAAGACCTGATTGGTGGAGTGCTGCAGAGATGTCCTTCTGGAAGGTTCTCCCATATCCACAGAGGAACTCTGGAGCTCTGTCAGAGTGACCATCGGGTTCTTGGTCACCTCCCTGACCAAGGCCCTTCTCCCCCGATTGCTCAGTTTGGCCGGGCGGCAAGCTCTAGGAAGAATCTTGGTGGTTTCAAACGTATTCCATTTAAGAATGGAGGCCACTGTGTTCTTGGGGACCTTCAATGCTGCAGACATTTTTTGGTACCCTTCCCCAGATCTGCGCCTCGACACAATCCTGTCTCGGAGCTCTACGGACAATTCCTTCGACCTCATGGCTTGGTTTTTGCTCTGACATGCACTGTCAACTGTGGGACCTTATATAGACAGGTGTGTGCCTTTCCAAATCATGTCCAATCAATTGAATTTGAAGTTGAATACATGTCCTTTCCTTTAATCACTGTATATTCCTCCTTTTTAATCACGTTGTTTTCCCACTCCGATGTCCGTCTCGAGTCCTTTTCTGCCATCCATGACGATGTTAACTCCAGTGGTGGAAAAAGTACCCAATTGTCATACTTGAGTAAAAGTAAAGATACCTTACCAGAAAATGACTCAAGTAAAAGTGAAAGTCAGCCAGTAAAATACTACTTGAGTAAAAGTCTAAAAGTATTTGGTTTTAAATATACTTAAGTATCAAAAGTAAATGTAATTGCTAAAATATACTAAAGTATCAAAAGTAAAAGTACAAGTATAAATAATTTCAAATTCCTTACATAAAGCAAACCAGACAACTTTCTTGTTTTTAAAATTTACGTTCAGCCAGAGGCACACTCCAACACTCAGACAATTTACAAACAAAGCATTTGTGTTTAGTGAGTCTGCCAGATCAGAGGCAGTAGGGATGTTCTCTTGATAAGTGCGTGAATTGGACCATTTTCTGTCCTGCTAAGCATTCAAAATGTAACGAGTACTTTTGGGTGTCAGGGAAAATGTATGGAGTAAAAAGTACATTATTTTCTTTAGGAATGTAGTGAAGTGAAAGTAAAAGTAGTCCAAAATATGAATAGTAAAGTCAAGTATATATACCCCCAAAAAACTACTTAAGTAGTACTTTAAAGTATTTTTACTTAAGTACTTTACACCACTGGTTAACTCTCTTTCTTAGCTAGCTCGACTATGCACTTGCCTCTGCTATCAATACACTGTGCTAACATTAGCCTATTCTGTACCACAGAAAATAACAGTTTTAAACATCGCCAATCTGTTGTTATGTCTCGTGGGTTTCATAACCACGTCTGTATAACAATTCAATAATGATGAGACAGGAGACAGGAATCAGTTCAACCATTTATCTGGAACGTGATCATCTCAACACATACAAACCCCCATGATGCTCTGCAGCACAACCCCAATATACAACAAATACATAGATAAGTAAATGGACACTAAACAAAACTCATAGAGGAATTTAAATGTTCAGTTGTAGAAAGTAGGGCCATGGGATAGGGTCAGAAAGGTCAGTATGTTTGATAACTGGTTACAGAGGTGACATAACAAGCATAAGGTCCATTATAACACAGTGAAGTAGAGGTGGGAGCTAAAAGCAGACATGGACAGTGAGACCGTGTGAGGAGGTCAGGGGTGAAACACTAGATCAGGACAGGTAGAAATGGCAGGGCTCGAAATAGACACAGAGACACATTCTGATCATGGCTCAGACCTGACCTGAGACACCCAAACAGAAGATGCCATAGCAAAGTCCTGTCCAGTAGGCTATATGGGATGTATTTTCATCAAAATCCAACACATGGAAATGTGTCCAGTGTGTGTGTGTGTGTGTCCAGTGTGTGTGTGTGTGTGTGTGTATGTCCAGTGTGTGTGTGTGTGTGTCCAGTGGGTGTGTGTGTCCAGTGTGTGTGTTCAGTGTGTGTGTGTGTGTGTGTGTGTCTGTGTAAAGTGTGTGTGTGTGTGTCCAGTGTATATGTGTGTGTGTGTGTGTCCGGTGTGTGTGTCCAGTGTGTGTGTGTCCAGTGTGTGTGTTTGTCCAGTGTGTGTGTTTGTCCAGTGTGTGTGTTTGTCCAGTGTGTGTGTTTGTCCAGTGTACGTGTGTGTGTATGTGTCCAGTGTACGTGTGTGTGTATGTGTGCGGTGTGTGTGTGTGTGTGTGTTTGTGTCCAGTGTGAGTGTGTCCAGTGTGTGTGTGTCCAATGTGTGTGTGTGTGTTTGTCCAGTGTGTGTGTGTGTGTGTGTCCAGTGTGTGTGTGTGTGTCCAGTGTGTGTGTCCCCAGTGTGTGAGTGTGTCCAGTGTGTGTGTGTCCAGTTTGTGTGTGTGTGTCCAATGTGTGTGTGTCCAGTGTGTGTGTGTGTGTGTACAGTGTGAGTGTGTCCAGTGTGTGTGTGTGTGTGTGTATGTCCAGTGTGAGTGTGTCCAGTGTGTGTGTGTGTGTCTAGTGTGTGTGTGTGTGTCCAGTGTACGTGTGTGTGTGTGTCCAGTGTGTGTGTGTGTGTGTGTGTGTCCAGTGTGTGTGTGTCCAGTGTGTGTGTGTGTGTGTGTATTTGTACAGTGTGTGTGTTGTCCATTTTTACATTACATTTACATTTTAGTCATTTAGCAGACGCTCTTATCCAGAGCGACTTACAGTTAGAGAGTGCATACATTATTTTTATACTGGCCCCCCGTGGGAATCGAACCCACAACCCTGGCGTTGCAATCGCCATGCTCTACCAACTGAGCTACATCCCTGCCGGCCATTCCCTCCCCTCCCCTGGATGACACTGGGCCAATTGTGCGCCGCCCCATGGGTCTCCCGGTCGCGGCCGGCTACGACAGAGCCTGGATTCGAACCAGGATCTCTAATGACACAGCTAGCACTGCGATGCAGCGCCTTAGACCACTGCGCTACTCGGGAGGTCAGTGTGTGTCCAGTGTGTGTGTACAGCGTGTGTGTGTGTGTGTGTGTGTGTGTGTGTGTGTGTGTGTTTGTGTGTGTCCATTGTGTGTGTGTGTGTGTTTGTGTGTGTCCACTGTGTGTGTCCAGTGTGTGTGTTTGTCCAGTGTGTGTGTTTGTGTGTGTCCAGTGTGTGTGTTCAGTGTGTGTGTGTCCAGTGTGTGTGTGTATGTCCAGTGTGAGTGTGTCCAGTGTTTGTGTTTGTCCAGTGTGTGTGTGTGTGTGTGTGTATGTGTGTGTTTCCAGTGTTTGTGTGTGTATGTGTGCGTTTCCAGTGTGTGTGTGTGTGTGTGTGTCTCCAGTGTGTGTGTATCCAGTGTTTGTGCCCAGTTTGTGTGTGTCCAGTGTGTGTGTGTGTGTGTCAGTGTTACCATGGTTATTATTTACAGGGACACTGAGGAGTCAACATCCCAAACCCTAAACCCTGGATAGAGGGGCTCAGTGAATGTGGAGTGGAATGTGTTCAGGTGGGTCAGTGTGTCAGAGGAGACTCTGTAGAAGGACAGAGTGCCGGCTGGCCAGTCCAGATACACTCCTACTCTGTGTGAGCTGGAGGAGGGGACGTCTATGGTAGTGTGATTATTATTGTGCCAGGCAGAGTAACTGTTGTCAGAGCAGATCAGACTCCAGGACTTGTCATTGTATCCAATCCTACAGTCATCACCCCCTCCTCTCCTGCTGATTCCTTTATATGCCACTCCTATACCAGCCCCTAACCCACTCCACTCTACCTCCCAGTAACAGCGCCCAGTCAGACCCTCTCTACACAGCACCTGTCTACAGACCTCAAATCTCTCTGGGTGATCAGGATACGGCTGCTTCTCTCTCCTACATGTCACCTTTCTGTTCTCCTCAGACAGAGAGAGGCATCTGTTTACTGTGTTTAGGTCCAGTGTGAGATCACAGACATCTGATGGATGAAACCAGAAACAATATTAGAAATCATCATCATTCACATTAGAATGTTAACTCGCTTTTCACTAATTCATTTAATGTAGATGTTTCTAGGTATCAAAATGAGAAGTTAAGGTAACTTGAGACTTGTTGAATGATCATATGTTATACTGTATGGTAATATAAAACACACTTATTCCCATTAATTACACACACACACACACACACACACACACACACACACACACACACACATTTCTAAAGTAACACGAATACAGACACAGACAAACACACATTGTCAAAGCAACTCTTTGTAAACATTGGTGTCCCTGATTTGTGCTTCTGTAGAACTACAGCTGATATTTAATATGACCAAGTAAGTAATGATGGTGGTCTTTGACTTTGACTTCACTTGAATTAAGACTTATTCTTAGTCATATTTTTCACAGCAGTCAACACTCACATTTTCTAAGTCCAGGTTTCATTGTGTTCTCTCCACCATGTTCCACACTGTAGCGGTAAGCAGAAGAACAGACAGTCATTGAGGGATACACCTGAACTCACACACACACACACACACACACACACACACACACACACACACACACACACACACACACACACACACACACACACACACACACACACACACACACACAAACACACACACACACACACACACACACACACACACAACACACACACACACACACACACACACACACACACACACACACACACACACACACACACACACACACACACACACACACACACACACACACACACAATCTTTATATAACTTAGTCCAAGTGGTGGTCAGAATGTTTGTCTTAACTAACCTGATAACTCCAACATGTCTGATATGAACATTGACATAAACCCTCTACATACTTGAGTTTCTCCAGTCTGCAGTGTGGATCCTCCAGTCCAGCAGAGAGCAGTCTGACTCCTGAGTCTCCTGGGTGATTGTAGCTCAGGTCCAGCTCTCTCAGGTGTGAGGGGTTTGACTTCAGAGCTGAGACCAGAGAAGCACAGCCTTCCTCTGTGACTAGACAGCCTGACAGCCTGCAAAGAGTCAAATCATATTAAAATCACACTGCTATTCTTTGGTGGTGAAAATAGTGGCAGTATATTTTTTCAACATTTTCAGATATATCAGTGTCCTGAAACCTGACATATCTATTCATAAATGAATGTATCATTATTAGAAATGATAAATTATCAAAGTATTGCTTGTAGATAGAAAAATGCATATGACAAATATTTGAGTAGACTGACCAGAGCAGTTTAAAAAGCAGTATCAGTCAAAAGACAGACAGTGAGGTATCAGATTTAGATTGTATTGAGTATACAGTCCACAGTATATCTATTTTGACAGTGAAGCTAACATTTTAAATGTGGCTCTATACTCCAACATTTTGGATTTGAGATCAAATGTTTCATATGAGGTGACAGTATATAATGTCACCTTTTATTTGAGGGTATTTTAATACATATCTCTTTCACCATTAAGAAATGAAAGCACTTTATGTATCTAGTCCCCCCATTTGACGAAGTCATAAGTATTCTGACCAATTCACTTATAGTGTATTAAAGTAGTCAAAAGTTGAGTATTTGGTGCCAAACTCATTGGTTGCATTTGCAGTTTGTTTTGGTTGTGTTTTGGGTTATGTTTTATCCAATAGTAACTGAATGGTGGATGATGACTGGAGAAATTTTCAGTCTAAGTGAGTAGATAACATGTTTCTAAACACTACTAAATGAATCCTGATGATGCCATGATTAAGAAAAATAATGAATGAATCATGAATAATAATGAGTGAGAAAGTTACAGAGGCTACAACAAAACATGCTAACCTCTCACCATTAACATCAAATAAAAGGTGACATTCTGTACTGTTGCCTAATATGAAACATTCTATCTCAAATCCAAAATGCTGGAGCATAGCACCAAATTTAAAACTGTAAGCTTCAGTGTCCAAACACAAATGGTGTGGACTATGTGTGCCTGGTAAACACATGTGGATCTGGTGAACAGTTGTCACTTGTTGACCAACTACAGGAATACTGACCTCAGAGTCTCCAGTTTACAGTGGTGATTCCCCAGTCCAGCAGAGAGCAGCTTCACTCCTGAATCCTTCAGGTCATTGTTACTCAGATCCAGCTCTCTCAGGTGTGAGGGGTTTGACTTCAGAGCTGAGACCAGAGAAGCACAGCCTTCCTCTGTGACTAGACAGCCTGACAGCCTGCAAAGAGATTCACAAACACACTGTTAATTTAACAGAGCAGCATTTGGTTTAGTCTCTTAAACAACATATAGATTCATCTTCCGTCTCCTAGAAATTTATGATCATATTGTTATACTAATGAGAACATCAATGCAGTGATTCAATATGTTATTCAATAATACATATTTTTCTCTAAACTGAATATTTCTTCCTGATGATTAGTACTTAAATGTCTTTTTATGTACTCACAGAGCAGCTCTGGAGGCTTTGACCACTGGCAGCAGCCTCAGAAGACCTTCCTCTGATCTGGAGTATTTCTTCAGGTCAAACACATCCAGCTCCTTTTCTGAAGTCAGCAACACAAAGACCAGAGCTGACCACTGTGCAGGTGACAGTTCTTCTTCTGAGAGACTTCCTGATCTCAGGTAGCTTTGGATCTCCTCCACTAGAGAATGGTCATTCAGTTCATTCAGACAGTGGAACAGATTGATGCACCTCTCTGGAGAGGGATTCTCCCTGATCTTCTCCTTGATGTACTTGACTGTTTCTTCATGGCTCTGTGAGCTGCTTCTTGTCTTTGTCAGTAGACCTCGTAAGTGCTTCTGATTGGACTCCAGTGAGAGGCCCAGAAGGAAGAGGAGGAACAGGTCCAGGTTTCCTGTCTCACTTTGTAAGGCTTTGTCCACAGCACTCTTGTAGACAGTAACTTCAGTAACTTGAGATTCGGCCATTAGATTCTCATTGTTGTTGATGAATGAGAGGAACACATATACAGCAGCCAGAAACTCCTGAATGCTCAGATGCACGAAGCAGTAAACCTTGTCCTGGTACAGCACACATTCCTCTTTAAAGAGCTGTGTGCACAATCCTGAGTACACTGATGCTTCATTGACATCAATGCCAGCCTCATTCAGATCTTCTTCATAGAAAATCAGATTGCCATTCATAAGCTGTTGAAAAGCCAGTTTTCCCAGTGACAGAATGCTCTCTTTATCCCAGTGTGGACCTGTCTCTTCTTTCCCAAGATACTTTTCATTCTTCTGTTTGGTATGAAACTCCACAAGGTGTATGAACATCTCAGTCAGAGTCTTGGGCATCTCTTCTCTCTTATGTTTCAGCATGTGTTCAAGGACGGTTGCAGAAATCCAACAGAAGACTGGAATGTGGCACATGATGTGGAGGGTCCTTGATGTCTTTATGTGTGAGATGATTCTGCTGGCCAGGTCCTCATCATTGAATCTCTTCCTGAAGTACTCCTCCTTCTGTGGGTCATTGAACCCTTGTACCTCTGTCACCTGGTCAACACACCCTGTAGGGATCTTATTGGCTGCTGCAGGTCGTGTAGTTATCCAGAGGAGAGCAGAGGGAAGCAGATTTCCCTTGATGAGATTTGTCAGCAGAACATCCACTGAGGTTGACTCTGTGACGTCACAACAGATCTTGTTCTTCTGGAAGTCTAAGGGCAGTCGGCACTCATCCAGACCATCAAAGATGAACAGAACTTTGTACTTGTCGTAGTTGGAGATTGTTGATTCTTTGGTTTCCATTGAGAAGTGATTGAGAAGTTCAATGAAAGTGTGTTTTTCCTTTTTCATCAAATTCAGCTCCCGAAAAGGGAATGAAAATACAAATTGGACATCCTGGTTTGCTTTTCCTTCAGCCCAGTCCAGAATGAACTTCTGCACAGAGACTGTTTTTCCAATGCCAGCGACTCCCTTTGTCAGCACAGTTCTGATAAGTTTGTCTTGTCCAGTTAAGGGTTTGAAGATGTCGTTACATTTGATTGCAGTCTCTGGTCTTGCTTGTTTCCTGGTTGTTATCTCAATCTGTCTCAGCTCATGTTCATTATTGACCTCTCCTGTTCCACCCTCTGTGATGTAGAGCTCTGTGTAGATCTTATTGAGAAGTGTTGGGTTTCCTTGTTTAGCGATCCCCTCAAATACACGTTGAAACTTCTTCTTTAGATTAGTTTTGAGTTCACGTTGAAGAATCACAGCACGCTCATCTGAATCTAGAAATAACACAGAGGATATTAATATTACATCTGTTTTAATGCCTACAGTATTATAGGACTGTTATAACATTTTAAATGATAATACTTTATTCTCTTAACTGACTGTATAAATGTTCTCTTAACTGACTGTATAAATGTTTTCATAATGCATTACAGACTGGTGTGACTGATTATGTTCTCTCTCTCTCTCTCTCTCTCTCTCTCTCTCTCTCTCTCTCTCTCTCTCTCTCTCTCTCTCTCTCTCTCTCTCTCTCTCTCTCTCTCTCTCTCTCTCTCTCTCAACACAACACAACACAACACAACACAACACAACACAACACAACACAACACATCCCTGCTGCTCCTTGATGAGATCACTAGGTGTTGTATTAAGGCTGCTACAATATCATTTAGTTACACAGCTACTTTAGCTGTACTTTAGCTACAGCTTTTAAATGTTCTAAAACAGCATTCAACATGAGGCAGACAGCTCTTACTTTTCTCCAGTGTGTCAGCAAGCTCCTTCTGGTTCATTTTCCTCAGGACGTGCAGTGTGATCTTCAGAGCCCCCTCTCTGGCACTGCTCTCCTGCTTCCCATCTTCAGCATCCACCACTTCCTTATCCTGCTTCTGACTCTCAAAGCCTTCTGGGAGTTCTGGACTAAGAATCCTCTTGAACATCTTCAGCTCGTTCTTCACAAATGTCATAATATTCTCCTCAAGCAACTGAAATAAATCAAGTCAATCAAGTCAATAAGTTAAGCAAGAGACTAAATGCTTTCTCATTAACACATGAATGAATGATTGACAGATCAACTTTACTTGAAGTAAACAAAAACAAATGTACATAACAGGACCACATACACTGAATATGGAGGCCAGGTCTGTTTGATGACTCTGGGAAGACTGACCACTGAGAATCTCTGACTCTGATCTCTCCTGTTGGTTTCTGGGGACAAAACATGAGATTACATCTCCTCATCCAGGGAGTACACACACACACACACACACACACACACACACACACACACACACACACACACACACACACACACACACACACACACACACACACACACACACACACACACACACACACTCACACGCACACACGCACACACATGCACACAGGGAGGGAATGTTGTGTTAGTTTAATATTGTTTTAGGACTATGAAAATGGAAAAAAGGTTTAGCCTATGGATTATGAAAACAACAAAAATAAATGTGGAAATGGGAGAGGAGAAATGACTAGAGACAGTGTTGTTTAACTCACTGACCATGACCCTTGAGTTCTTCTTACCGTTGTTCACTAGAAAAGTCTCCCTCTCTAAACTGTATAGGAAGGTCCATAGACCAGTCACTCTTCATGGACACACAGCTGGTTACAGGGGAGGCTGGTCTCTCCTGCTTGATTGGACTTCAACACAACAGAGACAAACATTACATCTCTCATCTACTCTGAGCTCAGATGGGGAAACAAGTTTCATTCCAAAACGCTATATATCCATTTATCCAACATCCAGAAATGTTCGTAAATTAGCTTTTATTGTTTGAAGAAATGATGAAAGAGATTGGAGACGTATTTGTTTAAAATCTGTCTCACTCTCAGAGAAATAAGTAGTACTGCTAGGCTTTACACAGTAATATTATATATCTGCCTCACTCTCAGAGAAATAAGTAGTACTGCTAGGTTTTACACAGTAATATTATATATCTGCCTCACTCTCAGAGAAATAAGTAGTACTGCTAGGTTTTACACAGTAATAATATATATCTGCCTCACTCTCAGAGCTCTTCTTTACCTACAGTGGTATTACTTTGGCAGATAACGTCACCCATCTAAATAAAAAGTATATATATGAATATATAGTTAACTAAATGTATGGTGTTTTAGATTTATGTCAGTTTCATTGTTTGTTATTCTATAAATGGTTATTTTATGGTCGTAACTGGTCAAAAGAAATAGAAAATGTCATATTTTGAAATTCTGAGTAATTCCAAATCAAATCAAATCAAATCAAATCAAATCAAATTGTATTGGTCACATGCGCCGAATACAACAGGTGCAGACATTTCAGTGAAATGCTTACTTACAGCCCTTAACCAACAGTGCATTTATAAATTTTTTTTAAAAAAAGTAAGGATAAAACAACAACAAAAAAAGTGTTGAGAAAAAAGAGCAGAAGTAAAATAAAGTGACAGTAGGGAGGCTATATATACAGGGGGGTACCGTTGCAGAGTCAATGTGCGGGGGCACCGGCTAGTTGAGGTAGTTGAGGTAATATGTACATGTGGGTAGAGTTAAAGTGACTATGCATAAATACTTAACAGAGTAGCAGCAGCGTAAAAAGGATGGGGTTGGGGGGCAGTGCAAATAGTCCGGGTAGCCATGATTAGCTGTTCAGGAGTCTTATGGCTTGGGGGTAGAAGCTGTTGAGAAGTCTTTTGGACCTAGACTTGGGTACATATCAGTTTGCTAACAATATAAAAAAAAAATATATACTACTAAAATATATACGCGACTCATTCAACCAGCCTAAACAACAGTAAATAAAAGATGTCAAATGGTCAAAAGTCATCCTGATATAGCCATGTACATCAAAGAGAGGTGTATTGCTACAGATGTAGGATCTGAGTCAATGTCCAGGGGTACCAGGTAGTTGAGGTAATAACTAGACTATATACAAGGAGTACCAGTACCGAGTCAATGTGCTGGGGTACCAGGTAGTTGAGGTAATAACTAGACTATATATAAGGAGTACCAGTACTGAGTCAATGTCCAGGGGTACCAGGTAGTTGAGGTAATAACTAGACTATATACCAGGAGTACCTGTACTGAGTCAACGTGCAGGATACCAGGTAGTTGAGGTAATAACTAGACTATATACAAGGAGTACCAGTACTGAGTCAATGTCCAGGGGTACCAGGTAGTTGAGGTAATAACTAGACTATATATAAGGAGTACCAGTACTGAGTTAATGTGCAGGGGTACCAGGTAGTTGAGGTAATAACTAGACTATATACCAGGAGTACCAGTACTGAGTCAATGTGCAGGGGTACCAGGTAGTTGAGGTAATAACTAGACTATATACAAGGAGTACCAGTACTGAGTCAATGTCCAGGGGTACCAGGTAGTTGAGGTAATAACTAGACTATATACAAGGAGTACCAGTACTGAGTCAATGTCCAGGGGTACCAGGTAGTTGAGGTAATAACTAGACTATATACAAAGAGTACCAGTACTGAGTCAATGTGCAGGGGTACCAGGTAGTTGAGGTAATAACTAGACTATATACAAGGAGTACCAGTACTGAGTCAATGTGCAGGGTACCAGGTAGTTGAGGTAATAACTAGACTATATACCAGGAGTACCAGTACTGAGTCAATGTGCAGGGGTACCAGGTAGTTGAGGTAATAACTAGACTATATACAAGGAGTACCAGTACTGAGTCAATGTCCAGGGGTACCAGGTAGTTGAGGTAATAACTAGACTATATGTAAGGAGTACCAGTACTGAGTTAATGTCCAGAGGTACCAGGTAGTTGAGGTAATAACTAGACTATATACAAGGAGTACCAGTACTGAGTCAACGTGCAGGGGTACCAGGTAGTTGAGGTAATAACTAGACTATATACAAGGAGTACCAGTACTGAGTCAATGTGCAGGGGTACCAGATAGTTGAGGTAATAACTAGACTATATACAAGGAGTACCAGTACTGAGTCAATGTCCAGGGGTACCAGGTAGTTGAGGTAATAACTAGACTATATACCAGGAGTACCTGTACTGAGTCAATGTCCAGGGGTACCAGGTAGTTGAGGTAATTACTAGACTATATATAAGGAGTACCAGTACTGAGTCAATGTACAGGGGTACCAGGTAGTTGAGGTAATAACTAGACTATATACAAGGAGTACCAGTACCGAGTCAATGTCCAGGGGTACCAGGTAGTTGAGGTAATAACTAGACTATATACCAGGAGTACCTGTACTGAGTCCATGTAGAGGGGTACCAGGTAGTTGAGGTAATAACTAGACTATATACAAGGAGTACCAGTACTGAGTCAATGTCCAGGGGTACCAGATAGTTGAGGTAATAACTAGACTATATATAAGGAGTACCAGTACTGAGTCAATGTCCAGGGGTACCAGGTAGTTGAGGTAATAACTAGACTATATATAAGGAGTACCAGTTGAGTCAACATGCAGGGTACCAGGAAGTTGAGGTAGTAATGAGGCTACAAGGAGTACCAGTACTGAGTCAATGTGAAGGGGTACCAGGTAGTTGAGGTAATATTTTACATGTAGGTAAGGGTAAAAGTGACTAGGCAATCAGGATAGAGATTACATCTCCTCATCCAGGGAGTGCACACACACACACACACACACACACACACACACACACACACACACACACACACACACACACACACACACACACACACACACACACACACACACACACACACACACACACACACACACACACACACACACACACACACAGGGAGTGTTGTGTTTATTTAATATTGTTTTAGGACTATGAAAATGGAAAAAAGGATTAGCCTATGGATTATGAAAACAACCAAAATAAATGGGAAAATGGGAGAGGAGAAATTACTAGAGACAGTGTTGTTTAACTCACTGACCATGAACCATGAGTTATTCTTACCTTTGTTCAGTAGAAAAGTCTCCCTCTCTAAAGTTTGGAGGTTTACCCATAGACTTGTTACTCTTCATGGACACACAGCTGGGTACAGGGGAGGCTGGTCTCTCCTGCTTGATTGGGCTTCAACACAACAGAGACAAACATTACATCTCTCATCTACTCTGAGCTCAGATGGGGAATCATGAGAAGAGATTCATTCCAAAACGCTATATATCCATTTTCAGAAATGTTCGTAAAGTAGCTTTTGTTGTTTAAAGAAATTATGAAAGAGATTGGAGACATGTATTTGTTTAAAATCTATCACTTAACGGTTTCATTTCAGAGAGACAAATAATCATGTTTTTTGCCTAATGCTACATATCTGCCTCACTCTCAGAGAAATAAGTAGTACTGCTAGGTTTTACACATTAATAATATATATCTGCCTCACTCAGAGAAATTGTGTTTTTTTTTATAAAAGTAGAGACTCAGCTAGAAAAAGGTATATCATACACTACAGTTGAGGAACAATGGGAAAGTAATTCTGCTTTGAAAGATGGTAAACTTGTAACCTCAATTTTGAGAAAATGGCCTTTGAATGTTTTGGTTCACCTACTGGAGAGCTCTTCTTTATCTACAGTGGTGTTACTTTGGCAGATAATGTCACCCATCTAAATAAATAGTATATATATTGTTAACTAAATGTATGGTGTTTTTGGTTTATGTCAGTTTCATTGTTTGTAAATGCTATAAATGGTTATTATATGGTTGTAAGTGGTAAAATGAACTAGAAAGTCATATTTTGCAATTCTGAGTAATTACTACTTTAGTAAGGATATACTTTATTCAGTACTACTGCAGTTGCTAAATAATTCCAATAGATGGCAGCATAAGACCACGAATGACATTTCAGAAGGTTAGTTTAGTTTTCTCCCTGGATACACCACCACTCCCCCTCACAGGAAAACTCCTGCACATGCTTTTTACTGTCCCTTTCCACACTGCTAACGCAAGAGGAACGACTGAAAAAGCATTTAACAGATTACTGTGAAATAATACAATGATGATTCATGTTTATTATTAGCTGTTTTTATGCTCATGTTTTGAAATTATACTTCATTACTATAACGATTATCAATAAGCCTGAACATTAATTTAGTCACCTCTGGTCAAGAAAACTTATTTTCCTAGTACATTCATTGTCAGATTCATCAACCAGCAGCGAGCACTCTGCCTTCTAGCACAAGCGAGGGGCATGTTGAGGTACATTTGCTAACCGGGAGGGTTGCATGATGTAATATATTGGCGGGCTGGAAGACGCACTCTTGTCTTATCTATTCCGAGGTTGTTTAATCACAATATTTGATATTTAAAAAATGCATGTATACTAGGGTTGAGGTTGGAGCATCTGACTAGTGATTATTTACAAGGGGTTCAACACCTGCTATAGTCACTATTTAATTGCTCTTCCAAAAGCATCACAGGCCTAAATCGAGATATATAGCTAACTAAAGTAATGAGTGACCATTTTAGAAAATCATGGGACATATAGTATTTGGTTGCATGCTATTTTATGTCAATCATATTTCTGCTTGTAGCCTGTAACTGATGCTTCGTGGTCTTATGCTGCCATCTATTGGAAATAATTATCAATTAAAAGTTATTAATTCACGTACAGACGTTGGTGAGGGAGCTGAGAGATAAAGTGTATCAGATCAGTCTCAAACCTGCCCCAAGCCAATTGCTGGACTTTCACACAGAGGTTACTAGGTCACCCAATTCAAAACACATTTGAAAAATAAAACAAATGTGTCTTATTTATCAACTGTTCTGTCTTGCAATTATACATATAATAAAATAACAACAAAATAATCAAAACGCCATTTAATACTATAATTGTATTTACTAAGATAATATTATTACTAAAATAGTTTCTAAAAGTGTTCTAGGCTACCCTACCCTAGAATTAGGGGTTACGGCTAAAATAGGTTATAAGTAGGGTAAGAGTTTCTGTATAGCACTTTGTTACATCTGCTGGTGTAAAAAGGGCTTTATAAATACATTTGATTGATTGTTAGGTTTAGGGTTTTTATGGCAAAAAACAGTATGGGTTTATGGCTCTCTTGCTCCTCCTTGTGGCCGTATGTGGGTACTACATAACTTATTCATGACACTTGCTAGGCTCATAATCTGAGGTAGCAACTGTGTCAGATCTACAAATCCATTAGCTAGACCACCCGATTAGACAACAATCACCCCATTATACCCATTTGGTTTGCAGCATTCGCTCAATTTGATGCCTAAGAAACAAAGATTTCGATGCATATCAAATTACCCAGCAGCCATTTAGAAACCACAAGTCGTCCAAAAAATTGTTATTTCTTAATTAAAAAATGTCTTCTGGCTGTTTAAATCGGCCACATCTTGAAAAAGAGGACAGGGACATTCGTTTTGTTTAGATTGTACACTTTTTTCTTAAAACAAATATGGTTAACCATGACCAGAAATGTTTTAATGTTTTTTGGCTATCCGCCAGCCATCGCCTCTTAAACTGTGTCTCACCTCACTATAGGTGACCACAACATGTACTCAGTGTGTGCGCTCACCAAGTAGTCGTAACCTTGTTAATAATAAGTTACCTGAGGTAAACCTACAGGGTTAACGCTCACCAAGTAGCCATAACCTTGGTAATAATAAGTTACCTGAGGTAAACCTACAGGGTTAACGCTCACCAAGTAGCTGTAACCTTGTTAATAATAAGTTACCTGAGGTAAACCTACAGGGTTAACGCTCACCAAGTAGCAGTAACCTTGTTAATAATAAGTTACCTGAGGTAAACCTACAGGGTTAACGCAGGCAGGTCTCATTGATAACAATAGTGAAGCTGGCGTTGTGACGCAGAACAATGGGCTGGGAATAGAACATTCTGAAGGCGAGTCGGTGTCACGGAGCTCAATAGAACTAATAGGAGCTGGTAGGGTGAAAAATGCCCAAACATAAGGCTCGTTTTTTCGCGACTACTTCATAACCAGGGACAGAAGGTAATATTATGAAACTGGGCTCCATGGCGGATGCAATTAACTAATTTTATCAGAAATAATCGTTGTAAAAAATGTCACTTGAGGTGCCCCGAAAATAATATTCAAAAGTTCAGTCCTTGGACACAGAGGGGTTAAACACTAATGTTACTGTCCATCTAGTGAAGAGAGGAGAACCGGACAGAGGGATGGATGGTAGGAAGCCAGCATCCGTCAACGAGAGAGGGAGAAGCCCTCCACTGTATTTAACAGGTGGAAGAAACAACCCGGGAGCTCCATCGGTCCACAAGAAATGCAGGCAGCCGGTGATGATGTAGTGGTAATTAGGATAACTAGGATGCTGCTGGTAGAGTAGCTAGCTTAGCTAGCTGTACCGACTAGCTTGGCTAACTAGCAGGTCGTTCGTCTGTCCCTCGAGGATGATGACGAATCCGGTGAACCACGCAATTAAACAAGAATAATGAGTGAAAAGGATCTGGCTACACTCATACTGTCACTGACCATTACGCAAAAAAAGCAAATTGAACAATAAACTTCGGTGTCTCAACACTGTATCGAACTCCGTCGTTGTTCCCCAAGATCACCTCAGACCACTCTGCGCGTAACTGGACAATATGCTTGGCGCCAAACCGTACGTGGACGCGGACAGTTCTGTACGGGGACGCGGACAGTTCCAGAACGCGGACATGAGCACTGCCACACAATAAACTAAAAGCAGTCTTTAAAGTCGGGTACATTAGTAATATTCTTTTTTTATTATGTCAAACAAAAGAAAATCGCTTTTTTAAAACAAGATTTTGAGATCTGGGCACGTATCCAAAAAGCGTCTCAGAGTAGAAAAATTGGTCCTCTCTCTCCCCAGACAGACTCATTTATTACTGGGTCGTTAAAATATTTTGAGATCTGGGCCCATATCCAAAAAGCGTCTCAGAGTAGAAAATGTGTTGTATAAGTGCTGAGAATAAAGCCGTTTTAGTCCTACTCTTATGGGTATAAATTAATGCTATGCATGAAGCCTCTTTATTCATCAGTGTCCCACCTAGTTGGCAGATATTTAGGACACCTCATGAGCTGTCCTAACCAGTTAAGAGGTACCAGCAGGTGTCTTGATAATAGAAACATGCAGCGAGTCAGTGGTTCCTGTGCAACATGTAATTGCTTTGGAGCAGTGGTGACCTGTTATTCAGGGCAGAGCCCCACCTGTTTAGCAGATGCTCTTACCCAGAGCTATTTACAGTAAGTGCATTCATCTTAAGATAGCTAGGTGAGACAACCAGATATTACAGTCAAATATACAGGATACGAACATTCAATTTCAGCAAAACAATGGATATATAGCGTTTTGCAATAAAAATAATAATAATGATATACATCTAAAATCTATTAATTAAACAGCTGAGAACAGCAATATTGAAGGTACCCATAAGCAACCATTTCTGATTAAAAAACTCATGTGAAAAATTGTGGAAATTTAGGAAATAAACTCTTAATAATTATTAAACAAAATTGTCATCTCACCTCTTAGCTTTGGTGTCATGTTCCCCAGAGAGACTCATTTTAGAGGCAGGGCCCCCCTCCTCTCTCTCCCCAGAGAGACTCATTTTAGAGGCAGGGCCCCCCTCCTCTCTCTCCCCAGAGAGACTCATTTTAGAGGCAGGGCCCCCCTCCTCTCTCTCCCCAGAGATACTCATTTTAGAGGCAGGGCCCCCCTCCTCCCTCTCCCCAGAGAGACTCATTTTAGAGGCAGCGCCCCCCTCCTCCCTCTCCCCAGAGAGACTCATTTTAGAGGCAAGGCCCCCCTCCTCCCTCTCCCCAGAGAGACTCATTTTAGAGGCAGGGCCCCCCTCCTCTCTCTCCCCAGAGAGACTCATTTTAGAGGCAGGGCCCCCCTCCTCTCTCTCCCCAGAGAGACTCATTTTAGACCACTGACCCCTAAACAGAGATCCAACATGTTGGTTTTAGTTAACACAGTAATTCTTGAATGTGAATTGTTATCATTTATTAATTATCTCTTACAAAACATTTACTAACAGACATATCGAAACAGTCAGGTGATTTAATGCAATCACATGAATATCTCTTCTCCATGGTAACTGTCAATAATAATAATAAGTTACTGTTTGTTAAGGTAGTTATAGACAGTGCAGCAACACAAGGCCATGTCTCACACTTATTTGTATTCATTAAAAGTTGCCATTTATTTTCTTTGAATCTGTTCTTTTCTAAACGTATCTGAGAATGTAGACAGAAGGGCTAAAACAGGCTTGATTGATCTGGGGGGGATCAGTGATCTATACAGAAAGGTTTTTTGCAACAATTAAGAGATTTTATATTATTTAAAGTAGGCTAGGTTATAATGTATAACAGTAATTTTTTGTTGTTGTGTAAAACAGATCAAGGTCTATACCTCAGCAAGTGGCGACCTGTCATTCAGGGCAGGTGGCCTTTCCTGTTTTGCATGTTATTGTGGCATTAATACGTGTCAAATCAAATCAAATCACATTTTATTGGTCACATGCGCCGAATACAACAGGTGCAGACATTACAGTGAAATGCTTACTTACAGCCCTTAACCAACATTATTTTTAACAAAAAAAGTAAAAATAAAACAACAACAAAAAAAAGTGTTGAGAAAAAAAAGTGCAGAAGTAAAATAAAATAACAGTAGGGAGGCTATATATACAGGGGGGTACCGGTGCAGAGTCAATGTGCGGGGGCACCGGCTAGTTGAGGTAGTTGAGGTAATATGTACATGTGGGTAGAGTTAAAGTGACTATGCATAAATAATTAACAGAGTAGCAGCAGCGTAAAAAGGATGGGGTGGGGGGGGGCAGTGCAAATAGTCAGGGTAGCCATGATTAGCTGTTCAGGAGTCTTATGGCTTGGGGGTAGAAGCTGTTGAGAAGTCTTTTGGACCTAGACTTGGGTACATATCAGTTTGCTAACAATATAAAAAATATATATATACTACTAAAATATATACGCGACTCATTCAACCAGCCTAAACAACAGTAAATAAAAGATGTCAAATGGTCAAAAGTCAATCCTGATATAGCCATGTACATCAAAGAGAGGTGTATTGCTACAGATGTAGGATCTTAATTTGAGCCAGTTTGCTACAGCAGGAAAATAATCCTGCAGCAACAGGACATTTGAATTATTATGTGGATTATAATTAATGAACAATTTTTTAAATAGAAAAGTGGAATTGATCATCTTCAGAAACCTTTTTTAAACCTTAAATACACTCAAATACACTACAAGTTTTAGTTCTCCTGCAACAGGGTGATCAAATTAAGATCATACATCTGTACAGAGATTATGTTTTTTATCTAAATAAGGCAGTTTGAGTTATTAGCAATAACGTTGCAACTGTCAGCTGCTGTAAACCTATGTGATTGGATGTTATAGACCCCCATCTGAACAGTTTCTTTCCCCATGCTGTAGCCCTCACCAACTGGCCATCTGGCCCATAGAGACTAAAGGTAAATAAAAATGTATCAACCGCTACAGTCCATTAATTATAATTCACATAATAATTCACATTTACTGTTGCTGCAGGATTATTTCAAACTGGCTCAAATTAAGAT